>NW_008602297.1:8280-15106 GCF_000691845.1 Merops nubicus | reverse complement strand
AGGAACTGCTCTCAAGTCTCTAGAGACAGAAAGTTAAAATGCCAAACACTTATAACATAACCCAGGACAGACACTAAAATGCTCCCACTTATTTTAGGATGACTCTGACAATACTTGCTCTATAGGCCAAGAGTGAGTCATCACACACAGCTCACCATGTGCTGCAAATACTCCGAGGGCAACGCTGAGGGAGGATCAGATGAACCTTGAAACTGGCTGGTTAAATGTTAAAAACAAACAGACCTTGTAGGAAGGTGCTGAAAAGACCCAGCAGGTGAAGATCCCCCAACTTCTGCCAACACAGCCACGAAAACAGAGTCGTGCCCTCTGCAACGATGCCACAAAGGAGAACAAAAAGCTCCTCTCACCCCACCCTGTCCAGACGCCCACCAGTGTGTGAAAAGGCCATGGAAACAGCCCACAGCTCCCTGGCACAGGGAGGGCTGAGCTGTGGGGTGCAGGAGCACCCCCTGCTTACCAAGCTCCCCAGCCGGAGAAGCCGATCGCCTGCAGGACGGTCAGAACAAACTGGGCTCCAAAGAGGAAGAAGAAGGCCATAAAATTAAACGAGCTGTCCGACCTGGGAAGGAAGAGAGGGAGTCAGGGGGAGAGCAGCACCTCACGTTGCTTCACACGGGTCTTTCAGCCCATCACGTGTGTGTGGAGCTCCCTCCCCAGCTGTGCACTTCAGAGGCTGCTCCCCTTCCCAAGCACAGCCCCGTGGATCATCAGTGTCTGATCTCCTCCAGTGAGCCCAGCTCCTGCAGTTCCCCTCCCAAAGTGACCCCGTGTATGACACACCAGGAGCCTCCTGTAGAACAGTGAGTGCCTGAATCACTGCTCTGACTAAGCAGGTGAAGAGAGCAGAGCCTGACAGCTGAGCAGCTCAGCCACTGTGAGGAGGCACAAGGAGCCCCAGCACTGGCAGGCAGAGCCTGCCCCCACAATAAAAGTGACCACTGAGCTTGGGAACTGGGGCTGGGGATGTCTCAGAGCCTGCTCGTCATCACACTCACCCCCCAGGGTTAATAACCCAGCCCTGGGACAGCCCAGGAGAGAAACACCCACAAGAGGAGGAGTAGGGAAGGGATTGAGCCCCTGCACTCAGCACTGGGGAGGCCACAGCTGGAGCACTGGGGTCAGGTTTGGGTGCTACAGTAGAAGAAAGACCTTGAGGGGCTGGAGTGGGTCCAGAGAAGGGCAACAGAGCTGGTAAGGAGTCTGGGGAACATGATTGTGAGGAGCAGCTGAGGGATCTGGGGGGGTTTAGTCTAGAGGAGGCTGAGGGGAGACCTCCTTGCTCTCTACAGCTCCCTGACAGGAGGTTGGAGTGAGGTGGGGGTTGGTCTCTTCTCCCCAGGAACTAGAGATAGGATGAGAGGCAATGGGCTGAAGTTGCCCCAGGGGAGGTTTCAGTTGAATCTGAGGAAGAATTTCTCTCCTGGCAGAGTGGTGAGGGGTTGGCCCAGGCTGCCCAGGGAGGTGCTGGAGTCCCCAGCCCTGGAGGGGTTCAAAAAATGTGTGGACGTGGAACTTTGGGACATGTTTTAGTGGTCATGGTAGTGTTGGGATGACTTAATGATCTCAGAGGCCTTTCCCAACCTTACTCATTCTATGACTGTAAGTGGGCACTGCCTGGGAAATACAGACCCAGGATTTCTCATCACTGTGGGCTCCACATCTTCAGGAGTTATAGGCTGAGAGGGTCCTTTAATTTTCACCAGCTACACAAATATGACCCCAAGGAAGAAGGCTGCCCAGGCACACTCAGTCTCTCTGTCACCCTGCACTCTCTTGCCAGTTTTGGCTCTGCCACAGAACTGCAGCAGAACATCCTCACCCCGTTAAACCAGCTACAGCGAGGAGCCAGCCCTTCCCTGCAAGCCCAGGCACATCAAAAGCTCCCCAAACTATCGTTGTTAATGACACAAATGATTCCCATCTTCTCAGGGACTCAAAGGGCCCATAATTTACAGAACAGAATTACAAAAACCACTTCAGTTGCTCGTGAGGCAGCTCGGAGCAAGGGGGAGTTTACAAACGAGCTCCAGTCGTCCCCAGCTCCTGAGCAAAGCCTGGAAGGATTTAAATGTTTATTACTTGAATTATTATTATTTGAATGTTTATTAGTATTATTGTTCTATCCCCTGCTGCCTAAAGAGGAGACCTCAGGCTCCTGAGAGGCTGATGCTGTGGACCCTGGCTAGGTTGACACAAGTGGAAACGCCTCCAGGCAGAGCCTGCAGTTGACTTTTCCTGCCACTCCCAGCTGCATGTGTTGGTTCAGTTACCTTCCAGCTTTCAAAAGATGGCCCCAGAGATGCTGTGAGAGACATCTGCCATCCCTGAGCATCCTCATGACCCCACCCTTCCCATATCACCTCTGAGCACAGCAATGTGAAAGAAATCATTTCAAGGTGGACTGCTCGCAGCAGCACCTCTCATTATCCAATTAACAAAGATTAGGCTTGAAGCTGAGCCTCCAAACAGCCTCTGAAGGGGCTGGAGGAGTCTTCATTTGAGAGGATCTGTGGGAATTAGTGAGGAATCACAGAAAGGGTGATTTCTGATCCAGCTTTCTGGTGCAGATTTGCAGCAGCTTTGCCCGAGCACCGGAGCTCCGCGGCACATGGAATTGTGGATGCAGATGTATGAGGGAGGATTTATGGCAGCACCAGTGCCAAAGGGTCACTTGTCTCTTCCCAAAACAAGCAGAGAGGCTCTGACCTCACCAGCCTGAACCACGAGGAGCTGCCAGCCCACAGTGCTGCCCCACTGCAGGGTTTTTGAGGCTCTTTTGCAGTCATCGAGCTCTGGCCTTCCCAGTCTGTCCCTAGGGCTTGTTCTTGTTTTTTAGCTGCACAAGTCTTTACACAGAGTAACCTCAGGGACCTCTCAGTGTTCAGTTGCATAAACACATCCAAACAACATGAAATAAAGGCTCAGGAACGGGCCTTGTGAAGCCCAGAGGAGGTCAGGGGGGTGTTCTTCCCAGACCTCAGCATGGGGACAGCTCTTCCAGCTGAGCTCCGACCAGCCCTTGGGCTGGGGACAAGACCCCAGCTCCAGAGGGCAAGAGTTTAGAGCTGATGTTTTCCTGTCTTAAAACCTTCAGATGAATCCAACCACTTCCACCAGGAATAATCCTCCCAGAACTCTGTGATGCAGCCACTGATGTTTTAAGCACCAGTGGTGCATTAAGTGCCCCCTGTTGCTGGTACACAAAGCATAAATTGGGAAGAGCATTTAAGCAACTAATTTAGCATGTGCTAACCAGGACCTCACCTGCCAACCCCCATCTCTGTCCTGCTGTTGCTGTTGTTAACCCAGCTTATCACAGAATCTGGTGAATAACCCAAATCCAGCATATTCTGGTAACAGGGAACCAGAAAGAGCTTCACCTTCAGAGCCCAGCCCCCCGAGGGGTGTGGGGGGGTCTGCTGGTGACCCACTACAGGTCATCACACTGGGCAGGTCCCTCCTCTCCCTGCATCAGGCTGGGAATGACTTGGGACCCTCAGGGCTCTGAGAAGCATTCTACATTCATGTCTGAATAATGCCTCGTGACGTGCAGCCAGCAGGAGCAAATGCAAATGATTATTAATTAAAGTGAAAACGTAGGATGGCTTTAAATATCTGTGGAGTTTGAGAAGGACTTGCTCCAGGGGACTCCTTTAATCTATAAAGCAAAGCAGCCAAGCTCTCAAGTATCTAGAGACAAAAAACCAGAAGAGTTCTCAAAAACTAATAACTTAATAGTCTTCCATGAAAACAAACCTCAGTGAAGCTTTTCCAAATTAGGATCTACCCGAGTGCTGTGCTGACAGGAGGGTGCTGCTAAGCTTGAGATCTTTGAGTGAAATATCAATTTCACCCTCATGGAAGTGGCAAACTCCTCCCTGCTGCTCACCTCCAATCCCAGGCAGGTGACCCTCAGTCCTACATCTAGTGTTTAGGAGAAGCCACATTCTTCTTCACTTGGAAAATATTCAGATGGCAAGTCCTTAATCTTTACCCCAGACAGTCAGATCTCTGTAGGAACAACACCAACCCATCCCTCTCCCAGAGGACACCCAACCAAAGCTGCCTCCTGGGCCCCTGCTTACCGAAAGGCTTTGTACACGGGTCGGAACCAGCAGACGTAGCTGCAGGGACTGAAGAGGAGAAGCCAGAGGATGGCCAAGCCAAAATTGACCCCATAGCCTCCTCCAATCCACCACGCCAGGCAGGAGATGATGTTCACCACCAGCGTCAGGCAGTAAACTGCAGAGAGGGCAGAGGAGAGGAGGTTGAGCTTGTTCAGTTCCAGGTCTTCGTGCAAAAAGGAAAGAATCACTGTGTGGTAATGAGAAGGGTCCCTGCTGTGATTCTCATTTGAAGCAGAACCCCTTTCTGAGAGGAGAGGGGTGTGAAACACTGCCCTGCATCCAGCCACGGTGTAACTTTGGTCTCCGTGCCCACTGGGGCTCTCCAGGAGCTCTCACAGAGCCAGCACATGCCTTGTGGGCTCTCTCTCTGCCTCTGAGGAGGCTGGAAGTCAGCTGCAGGGCTTGCAAGTGCTGCCTTGAGCAAAGGGATAAACAAACTCCAATCAGGCTGAGAACACAGGACCACAGGGGTGGCTTAAAGGCCTTTCCACTCTCTGTTCCTGCCACTGGGATGAAAAGAAACAGTTGACAACAGCCCCCCAGAGTGCCCCAGTGCTGTGCCAAGCAGACATGCACGAAGTGATACTGCTCCCCCCTCTCCCTGAAACTCCCACTACAAAGGGGGCCACACACTTCCCAGCTCCCCACACACTTCCCAGCTCCCCACACACTTCCCAGCCTTCATGTTCTGAGCTCTGTCCCCATGCCAGGGGCTCCCCACTTTTGTCCACACGCTCCCCTCAATACCACAGGGACTCCCTGAAGCTGTTCCCCATTTCCCTGGGCTCTGCCAGTGTCAAAGAGGCTCAGCCCAAGTGCAACTCCTATTTTTGGAGAGGTGGAACCCCCTGCTGAGGCCAGGCTGCAAGAGTTTGGGTTGTTCAGCCCAGAGAAGAGAAGGCTCCAGCTGGGGAGACCTTCTGGTGGCTTTTCTGTACTTCAGGGGGCCTGTCAGAAAGCTGGGGACAGACTTTTGAGCAGGAGCTGTTGGGACAGGACAAAGGGGATGGGTTTAAACTAAAAGAGGGAGATTTAGACTAGAAGGAAGAAATGTTTGCTGCTGAGGGTGCTGAGCCCCTGGCCCAGGTTGCCCAGAGAGGTGGTCACTGCCCCATCCCTGGCACCATCCCAGGGGAGGTTGGACCAAGCTCTGAGCACCCTGCTCTAGCTGGGGATGTCCCTGCTCCCTGCAGGGGGTTGGACTGGATGAGCTTGACAGGTCCCTTCAACCCAAACCCTTCTGTGACAATTCTGTGATTTTTGGAAAACAGGTGGTAACTCTTAAAGCACAGGCAGAGAAATGAGAAGGCTCCAAACACACGAGACTCTTCAGTACCTGGTGCTGAGCTCATAGGGACACTTTGGACCCAGCCTCATTTATTCAGCCAAAATTAAACCCCTGAACTCCTCTCCAGCCACAGCAAGTGGCCATGCCCTGCCTGTTCCTTGTCTGTGCTTCACACCTCCACAGACCTGGCTTGGTCCTGACGTGGGACCCCAGCCTGGCCTCTCCTTCTGCTCAGACCCTCCTGCCTGGCTGCTCAACAGCTACAAGGTTTTGTGGTTGTAAGACAAGACTGATAACACAGTTGGGACAGTCTAGTGTGTGAAGAATCCGAATGCAGCTGCTGCTTCTGACATACAAGTTACACAAGAGTTTTATTTTAACTTTGGTTTACTCCAGTGAAGATTTCTCCTGAGCAGCACACAACAAGGCTCTACAGGCAACAGTTTGGATGTGTCCTGATATTGGTGGGGAAGAAAGAATTTGCATGATTCAAATTTCATTTCCACAGTAATTAGCGGTACTTCTTCAAACTTTGATTTTTAGAAATCATTTATTCTCTAAAAATTACTCAAAGCCACCAAGCCAAGCACACCTCTGAAGCTGTAAAGAATTCCTGCTTCTCCCTGTGCCTCAGGTAGGAGTTTGTTCTCCAGCAGTGGGAGCTCTGGTACAAGCTTCCCCAAACCACCCACCCCCCTCCCCTCCCCGCGAGAAAACGCTCCCATCCAATTAAAGTAATGAGCATTCCACCTTCCAGCAACGCCTTTGTGTTTCTAGTTTTGTTTTCTTTTCTTGTTTATCTTCCCTCCCTATGTTTGTGTCTCTCCATCCCATCCCCAAAAGTCGGGGAGACCCCAAAAGAAACTGTGCCAGGGCTCCTCAGCCAGGCTGGACTAGTTGCCCTGGCACCTTTCCAGCCAGCCATTAACTCCCATGAGGGATGCTTTGTTTGGGGAGAGTGGCAGACAAAGGCAGCTTTACAGCCTGCAACATTTAACCAGTTAGTCTGGAGGGACAAGAGGTTTCTTCAGGCCAGAAAATCACAGAGCTCATTTCAGCATCTCTAAATAACGACCCAACAATGGGCCGATAGATGATGCCATTATTTATGCACACAAAGCTCTCTCCTGCACACATCCCCTGCATCTGGAGTAAAAGCCATGCCACCAAAGGCAGATCTGGCAGAAAACAAGCTTCCCCTCAGTGTGGAGGGTAAAGAGGGTGGCAAGCATTGAGGGGAAAAAAGATAAGCCAGGCAGAAAGATTTTTAACCTGCCCAAAACATCCCCTGTGGTTCTCCAGGCCTGCCACACCGTTTCTGATTCCTGAGAGGATGGTCCATTGTCACTGCTGGCTTTGGAGTGGCCACCCCCGGGGGAGACCCGGAGCA
>NW_008602297.1:1551-8267 GCF_000691845.1 Merops nubicus | reverse complement strand
TGCAGCAGGACAGGGACATTCTGCAGGCCGTGGGAAGCTGAGGGGGACACAGCACAGGGCTACAGGACACTGCTTCCTCAGGAAGGGAAATCCATGGATGACCCTAACAGGGAATTCCATCCTTCCTCCAATGAGGAGGGGAAATAGGCAGCAAGCAAACCAGCCACCTTTATTTTCTTGCCTAAAATTCTCCTGGTCATCTTCGTTGAGGTGAATTGGGAGTAAACTTCTCTTGACAGCAATAAAGGTGTTAAATGTGGTTTGCTTTTTTCCTCCTCAAGCTTACTAATAGGCTTTCCTAGCACTGAAAGTCTCTCCTGTCTCCAACAGCAGCTCTGCAGCAAGCACTCCAGGCTACACAGCTTAAAATTTGGGCACAAAGTCACACGACAGTATTCTAAGAGGAATTTTCTCATCAGCTAATGACAGGCAAAGCTTAAAAAGCACATAAATCAGTGAAATCTGTGGGGTTTTTTACCACACACACATATTCCCAGAACAGTTTTTTCTTCTACAACTTACAGATCCAGACGTGGTAGATTCTCTTCACCAGAGACTGGTAATCAATGGGAATTTCATCAGCAAAGTTCTGGTAGAAGCATGGTTTCAGGGGGATGAACTTGGGGAGTGGTGGGAAGTTGTTCACCTTTTCTACAACACAGAGAACAGGTATCAGGGGAATGCAGAAAGGTTCTCCCAGGGCTGAGCAAGTGGAATGTCCCCAACACCCTCCCCACATCCCACCCTGGACTCCTCAGATGAAGAATCAGAAGAGGAAAGCACCACCAGCACTGGTCATTCACTCCCTGCAGCACCTTCATCCTGCTGCTGGACACCCAATATTTCATCCTCCTTCCTCAGTGGCAGGTGTGACATGTAAACTAGCCCACACAAGGCTCACAGGGAGGAAGAGGAAGGAGCCAGCAAGCAACGTGTGGATTTGGTACCTTTACACACTATAAAGTTGTGCAAAAGCTGCTGCAAGACAAAAAAAGCTTCAAATTTTGAAGCTCGAGGCTGAGGTTCCTCAGGAAGGGAGGAGAGGTCTGGGGGCAAGAGGTTGCACAGAGGGTTTTGTGCCAACCTCTCAGAACAGCAGAGCCAGAGGAAAGGCTGGGGATTGCCCAGAGAAGCAGTGACCTGCAGGCACAAGCTCTGAGTGGCTGGGCTTGCTGGTGGTGGAGCAGCCTCAGGAGCAGCAGTAGCTGTGTCCCTGTCACACCAAAGGGACCTCTGGAAAGTGCTGGAATTGAGCACTCAGGTATCATCCAGGGCAGGGAAGGCAAGTCAGATGTCAGGGGTGATTTTGTTGTGACAGGATTCAGGAACATCCTCTTTTTTTCTTTTAAAAGTCAAGGTTTTTTCTGTAAGGTTAAGCCCCAGGGAAAAAAAAACAAACCAAACAAAAAAACCCCAAACCCTCAAAGCTTTGCATTCAGATAGGAGAAATTAGCAAGTGGTGCCCAAAGCAACATGGGGAAGAAAACCTTACCTTGGGAAGGCATTCTGGTTTAAAATCAAGTCATTAAATACCCAAATCCTCTGCATTTAAGCTGCTGTCAGCTCCTAGACAGCTGTGCAGCTTTGTCTGCATGTGTTTGTGCTGGGATGTGAGTCTCTACATGTTTGGGAATGTTTGTTCTTGCCTCCCAGTGCTGATTAAAGTTTGATTCCAGGGCATTGTGACTAATTGTCTCTAGTCTACTTCAGCCCCAGTAAACAGAATTAAAAACAACCAGAGGAAGAGATGAAGAATGTCCTGGGAAAACCTCCAAATGGCACAGAAGACGGGAGGAAATGTCTGAACAAGAACTGTCAGCACAAGAGTTCCCCTCCTCTTGCCATTATCTCCCTGTGAGATGATGTCCTGCAGGAGCAGCTTCTGGGGGACACTTGAAGGTTGGCAGGGATGTGGCTAAGGCTGCAAGCCACGCTTCAGGAAAGAGAAGGCTCTACTTGAAGCCCAGGAAAGCCACATTTTCACACAGAAAATGAGGATGGTGAGGATGTCACCCACTGTGAGTTCCTCAGAATTAAACAGGGGGTAATGTCTGACCTCACCAGCTCCACTTGACTTTTCAGTAGACTCCTTACAAAACCAAACATCAACTCTTCTGCCCCTCCCCACTCATCTCCACTCCAGGCACTAATTGGGAAGCCCTCCAGAGCTGGTATCACTTACTGATTAACACCTTCTGCTGACCCCACCACGTGCAGTGCTGATGCCCCACGACTACTTTCAAAGTCCACAGGAATTTGGACTTCTTAGCAGTAATTTTTTGTTTGCTATAAACCTCTAATGGGCTGGACAGTCTGTCTCAGCAGCCTACAAAAGGACACAGCAGTGCTGGATCAAAGGAAAGGAAGGGGGCCCAGCTTTGAAAGCTAAAGAGGCAGCTCTCTAGGGAGGCAGTAAGACCAAGATTAACTGACCACAGTAAAAGCAGATTCTCTGACAATCAGGGTTTATTTTTTTTCAGGGATAAGGAAAACTTTGTTCTGTGCCTCTTCAAGCTGCAGCTAGTTACCTTGCTTCTGCTCTCCTCCATTTTTTCTCCCACCACACAGCTCTGCCATGGGCAGTAATGCTGCCACCAGCCTCTAGCACAGAAGTCCCCAAATGGTGGGGCCAAAACCAACTGGCCTGCTGGGCACCAGCCACCACACTTTGTCATTTTTCAAGTTCACAAAATGCTCCAAATCCTTCCACAATTGTTTGCTAGGTAGGCCAGGGTTACACCTCTCCTCTTGTGGCTGCCCAGCTGCAAGCAGCCAGACAACCACTTTCCCCCACCCAGAGACTGCAGTTTTCAACTGTTCTGGGTTATTTCCAAGAACAGACAAAAAGAAATGAGATGAAAACATCCCCTTTCATGTGTGACTGCACAGCTCAGAGTGCACAGCACCCACATCACAGCCAGGATCAACACGTTAGATCAGCCAGCACAACCTGGCCTTCCAAAAGCCAAACTCTATTCCCAACAAACTGCAGCCAGAGGGAAGTCCTGGACTTTCTCCTAGCTTAAAAAAAATTAGGAGGAATTTTGTTACTAATTTCACCACAAATAAAATTAAGATGTATCCACATCAAGAGTACAGCCAAGAATGTTGTGGGAAGCTGTTTAGCCTGTCAGGAAGGAATTTTATGCTCAGGTACTTTTTTTGTGAAGAAATTCCACCCTCATAAAGCTTCCAGCTGAGCCTTTAACCTGTGGATACAGCAGAAAAGTGAATGTGACCCAGGCAAGAACAGAGAATGAGCTGAAGAGCTTTAGGGATCACTAAGACCTCGAGCAGGGACACGTGTTACAGCCATCAGAGCACTGAAGAACATTCCCTGAAACCCTTCTCCCCATGTTGCTGCCTTCCAAGGAGCTCTCACCTGCCATTTCTCTTCAGAGTGTTCCCTGGGGGAATTTCAGACAGAGAGCAACAGACCTATTGGAGAAAGAAAATCAGGTCAGCACCTCACCAACCAGCACCCAAAGAACCTCCTGGGACCAGGAGGATGCTGGTGCAGAGCCTGACAGACTGTGGGCTTCCCACCACATCCTCCTCCCCTCCAACTGCCCAAAGTGGGGATGCTGGAACCTTACAGACACAGATCATGATTTCTCCTTGTTCAGATGAAGCTCCACCTGGGAGCATCTCATCCAGCACAACCCCAGGGGCAACCACCTTTAAGGTTTGCAGTATTCAGCACCAAACAAACATGCTCTTAGTGGTACCTGGTGAAGGCTGAGGCTGCAGAGCCACCACCACAGCCACGTGTCCTGGACCTGCAGCTGACAACAAGCTGAGGCAGACAGGCCCGGGTGGGACCCAGCAAAGCACAAACATCAGAAATCTGCACAAGCTCACCAGACTTAATGCTTCATTTAGGTGTTGAGATGATTTGTTGGCTCCTGGCTCTCTGTGGACCTTCCCCACTGCTGAAACAAACAGATCATCACTGTTAGCTGGGAAGGAAACTGCTGTTAAAAAGAAATCAGCTGGTAGGCAACTCCCCAAATCCCTCATTCTTTTATCTAATTCTTCACAACCCTTCTTAAAATGCAGATTCATTCTTCCCCTTACCACTCCTGAACATGCCCATCACTCTGAAAGAATCAAACTCCCTCAGCATGAGCCCACGTTGCTGATTTTGGCAGCAGGGATCACCCCGCCGAAAGCTGCCAAGCTTTGATCCTACCCCTTCCTCAGGGAGCACAAACCCACCTCGTGCCCCTACCTGCAAACCCCAGGATGGAAACAGAGAACACCACAAAAGAAGCCTCCAAAGCAGCACTGTTGTCAGGAATGAAGGAAGTCTAGACTGAAAACCAGCCCTGCACAAACAGGACGGGCAGCGGGCGCCGCTGCCAGCGGGCACAGCACCCAGGGCAGGAGAGCTGTGCTGGGTCCAAAGCCCTGGGGATTTAGAGCAGCTCGTTCCCCTGTCTGCACCTCTGAGCTGCCCCCTGTGCCCTGGGCACAGTTTGGAGGTCGCAGAGTTTACACTGGTGCGATTATTTTGTCAGCTTTGCGCTTTACTTTCCCTTTTTAACTCAGCTTGCTGGAGACAACAGCCCCCTGGTGAGAAGTGGCAACTCCACAGGCAGCTTCTTCCTGCACCTGGAGCTGCAGTTTATATACCAGCTGAAGCACACCTACGTAGAGAACAGGTTATTTTGGCTGGAGCAGCCTGAATAACATGACAGAGCTTGGACAGGAAAGCTCTGTCACTGGTGAGCTGCTCAGGGCTGGGGCTCCCTGGCAAAATGCCCCATCCAGCCAAAGCCTCTGGGCTCTCCCACAACACAAACATCCCCCAGTGTCTGACAGGCAGTTCATAACTTGCCCTTTAGAAATGGAAGCATTCTGCTTTGCCTTTTTTTGAAGGCATGAAGAGAAAGCCAAGTGCAAAGACAGTTAAAAGACAATTCAATCTTCACCTCACCCATTTGTAGCTGCTCTCAGCTGAGATCTGTAAATCTGGGGGGGGCAAGAACAAAGGACACCTGAGCAGCAGCTATGCTAAAGCACTAAGAGGAAAGAACCTTTCACCAAAAGATGAGCACAGGGATAACATCCACATTCAGCAGAGGGGCACTGAGTTCATGTGCTCCAGTGCCAGCACCTTACAGCTTCAGGGTGGGGGTGGGACATGAGGCTGTCTGCTGGAAAAGGGACTCAAAGGAAAGCCCAAGGGACACGTTCCTGACTTGATGGGCATGTCATGGCTCAACAGGAGCTCTTGGGTGCTCTCCCTTTGCAAGGAGACACCCATGGGGCAGCTGAGTGGCTTTAACTCAAATAAAAAAAGTAAAGAGAGAAAGCAGCATTCCTCTGATTCCTCCTCATCTTCCTCAGTTGTTCTCATTTTCCTGCTTATTTCCTAATCAATCCCAGCCATGGTACTTTTAAGACAGAGATGATCCTTATGGGTCCCCTCCAACTTGAGATATTCTGATTCTCACACACAGAAGCTGTGACTGAAACTACCCAATTCTCTCTTCAGCAACCTTTGCTTCTATGAGTAACCCCCCAGATGTTCCTGGGACAACAACAGTAGCTTCCCTCCAGACAGATGCATTTTGGAACCTTCAAAGCAGCAGTCAAAAAAATTCTTTTGGCAAGAACAAGGACACACAGCCAAGTTTTACACAGAATAATCCATCCCTGAAGTGTGCTGACCTTCCACTGGTTCAGCTGCACCAAGACTCCAGCTCCCAGTGAAAGCAACAGGACCTGTCCCCCCCAGACACAAACCATTCCTGGGCAAGAACTCAGGCTCCAGGATCCCACCCAGTGCTGGTTTTGTTCAGTGTTCTGAGATATTCCTGCACAGGAGTCGCTGTTTTCATCCCTCCCCAGCTCACTGCTTCATTTGAGCAGGATTTCTGCAAGGAGTTCCTCTTGGGATAACAGTGCTCAGATGTACAGAGAGGGGAAAATCTCCTGTCTAATGATGGTGCTCAGCTCAAACTCCTTCAGGGGGAAAATTTCACTGTGCAGCCTCAGCTGCTCCCTGCAGGAGGGCTGGAGCTTTAAAGATCCCTTCCGACTCAAACCAGCCTGTGACAATTCTGTGATGTATAATCCACTGCTTGTGGAGGGAGGAAAAAACCACAGGCACTGAGGGAACCTCAGAGTGAACTGAACTTCCTTCTTCCACTCTGCTCATCCCCAGCCCATGAATAACTCCAAAGTTTACAGTCCAGCACACATGACTCACCAGAGGCCTCTGGAGACAGTCAGAGCTTTTCTTCACCAGTGTTTCAAAGACAAAAATGCCCTGTGCTGTCCTGAAGGAGCAGAATTTTCCTCTGCAACAAAGCCACACAGGCAAGCAGCACTGTGTGTAAAAACCAGGAGGAAATTCTTCCCTGGGAGGGTGGGGAGACACTGGCCCAGCTTGCCCAGAGAAGCTCTGGATGCTTCACCCCTGGAAATATCCAAGGCCAGGTTGGATGGACAATGTGATTATTTTGACTTTAGTGTGAAAGACTTTTCCCCACCTCAGCTCTGGGAGAATTTTGTGAAGGAATCCCTGAGGCAATCTGCTTGAGGCACACGATGGGACTGCACACCAGTCACTCCTTAGACCCTTTGTTTATTCTGCCTACATCACAGAAAATAGTTCTAAAAGTTTCAGGTATGACTAGTTCTTTCTCCACAAAGGGCAGCAGGGGGAGTCTATAGAGGACAGGCCAAAAGAGGAATGCTGACAGGGA
>NW_008602297.1:0-1530 GCF_000691845.1 Merops nubicus | reverse complement strand
GGACCCACCTGCTGACCTGGGGCAAGTCCTCTGCCAGCAGGTTCAAAGGACAGCAGCTCCTCACGGCCCAGAAAAGCCCAACACCCCAAGCCTTCCAGCCAGCAGAACCTGCCAGCTTCTGGAATCTTGCTCTAGGATATTTTCTGCACTACTTTTTATCTTTGCATCCCGACGTGTCGCCTGCAGCGAGGCCGAGGGCCTCGACACAGATCTGTACTCAGGGGTTTCATCTAGAGGCCTCTGCCAAAAGCAAACGGAGGGGCAGGATCCACACGTCACAGCCAGGGCAGCAGGACCTGCCATGCTCCCACAGAATCTAATTTAACCATCAGAGGGCAAGCACAACGAGGTGAGCTGGGCTGTCAGCAGGGCCCAGGCTTTCAGAGACACCTCACGCTGCCACAGCCAGCACACCCCAGACATTGTGGAAGAGCAAATGACCTAAAATGAGGAGCACAGCTCTTTTGAAACCAGGCTCAGCAGCCTCAACACCCCCTCCCCAGTGCTGCCATCACAAGTGGATGCCTTCCTCACAGGCCTCTCCAGTTGTGTTGAAGGAGAAAGTGGTGACTCTGCACTGATTTTAAGAGAAAGGGCTGGGTCTGAGTCTCATTCAGACACCCAGCTCTAACCAGAGGTGACTCTGCCAGGCACCAAAGCACTTGGCTCAGCTTTCTGAGCTGACCCAGTCTGTACCTGATGGTGTTTCTCCTCCTGCTCCATGCCACCAGCCCTCCCCGAGCAGGACACTGCCCCTCCAGCCACACTTCCCCTTAGATCAAGTGACAAAACCAACCAGAAAAGTCATTCCAAAAGCCACCCAGCACGACCAGTGAGACTGGGGAAACTGTTCAAGGCAACGTGTCGGCTGAGAAAGTGCCCAGGGAACAACAAAGTTAGCAGGGGTTGGCCTCCTCCCCCTCACCCCAAAATTACTGGAGCCTCCCAGGGACTGCTGGCTGGACGGGGCATTTTTCTGCCCCCTCTCCTCCACCCTGGAGGCAGTGAGAGAACACAACCAACAGCAATCTTCCTCGGGACTCTCCCAAGCTGTTCATGCAGCTGAATCTCCTGCTTGGGCAGAAAGCTTCATTCAGGTACTACAGAACCCACAGCAAATACTGACTTGGGTAGGACCCCTTCCCGAAGGGAAGCTCAGCTGCTCCAGGGCAGGGCCACACGAGGCTCAAGAGGAAGGCAGAGCGTGCAGAAACACGGGAGTTTGGGGCACAAGCCCATTCCACTGCTTGTCCCCTTCTTGGGCTGACCTCAGATAGAAGATCTGAGCTTCAGACGGCAGCAATATCAGTCAGCCCAGAATAAGGCTAAAAAGTAGATCAATTAACGCATCAATTACCTGCTTAGTGTCTGACTCGCTGCTCTCCTCATCACAAGGGCAGATACGAATTTCTTGAACTAGTTAACGCTCACAAAGGAAAAAAAAGCTAACGCCGGGGAGGGGGAATAAAATCACAACGTCCACGTTCTACCTCCATCGAGGGCAATACGTGGAGGAGCCGGTACCCAAAC
>NW_008602296.1:0-40860 GCF_000691845.1 Merops nubicus | reverse complement strand
TCCTTTGTGAAAACTGCAGCTTGGCTTCATTGTGCTACTGAAATGAACCCAAGATCTTGTGTGACATTTCAAATAACAAGAACAATATATTTCTCCACTACTTTACTTACTTGAAGCACATGTGTTTTGCAGTTAATGTAGTTCCTGGCGTTATGAGAGAGCAATGAAAACAAAATCCATGCTTAATGCACTGAACAACAGCAGCTGCAACTCCAAATTAAAATCCACTTCTTTGCTTTGCTCTAAGGGTCTGAACCAGCTTGAGGAAAGTGCTGCAGTGCGCTCTGAATGAGGATATCTGAAATGAAAAATGCCTGCACGGCTGCCCGGAGGACAGATCGAATGACCAAAAGCAAACAGTGATGTGCTAGGCTGTTTGCTGAATACTCAGGTGGAATCAGACAGAACCCATCAGCCTGGGAAATTTCAAGACAAAAGCAAGATACTGGATTTTTACCATCTGCTGCAAGGCACTCATCATGGAGCTAAAAGATGCGTTTTTACTGGATGACTTGACCCAAAAGCCAGAAGAGTCAATGAAGGCAATGAGGTTTCTGCCATTGGTCTCAGGACACTTTAGATCTGGCCAGTAGATATATCTACTGCACTTTTGGACTAAGCTTGGACTTTGGTTGGGCAGGGTTTTTGGTTTGTTTTTTTTTCTGTTTGTGTTGGGGGTTTATTTGTTTGGTTTTTTTTGGTTGTTTGTTTTTTTCTTGTTTGTTTGGTTTGTATTTTGTTCAGCTTTAGCTTGTTTCAGACAGCAGCAGTGAACTGAGCATTAGTAATTTCCTCTGTGAGCTTGTGTATCATCAAGGATCTGCTTTGGATTTCTGGTTGAAGTAGCAAAATCTAGCCTACCTCTCAAGGAAGGTTCATTAGAACACCCTCTGCTAAGTGCCTGGCATGCTTCTGCCTCAGCTGCCACTCTGCTTGAGCAGGGTGAAGTTCTCTCTAGTGACTTTCTTTAAGAATCTAATATAGGGACCATGACAGAAAAATCCAAGGGAGGAAGGCTGTGCAGACACTATGATTTTTAAAAGGTTATGAACAAGGACTGGAAGAGAGAAAAAAGTCTCTGGTGCCATACTTACCTTCTTGTAGGGGGTGGCACCTGTGCAAGCCAGGACTTGAATGTGGACTCTACCCACTGCTTGTCCTCCACAGAACAATAAAATCACTATGGTTGGAAAGGATCTGTAGGATCAAGTCCAACCTTCCTCTCAGCATCTCCCTAACCACTAGACCATAGCTTCAAGTGCTACATCTACTCGTTTTTTGAACACCTCCAGGGATGATGACTTATCATATAGGGGCCCATTCATGGCACAGAGTCCCTCCTGTAGGGATAAATGTCAGCTAGGGAAATAATATGGCTCTGCTTACATCCACTGACATGTCAAGTTAGTCACTTAAAATGAAAGCACCAAGGTCTCCAGCCGAATTATGTTCCTATGATGTAAAAGAGAATTGATTTGGTTAAATAATAAAGTCACATTACTGAGCGTGCTTCTTATTATATGTTAATCACAGTCATGTAAATACCTTACAGATCTTTGTGTGCCATCCACCATTCATTTTCAACGAGGAATACAAGTAGCAGGAGTCAATAGCTCTGACTCCACAAGCCTGCTTTCTTTTTGCATTTCACTTTCCATGTATTGAAATGTTCTGAATACAGATGGAGTTGCTTTGTTCGATATTTATTATTGTTCCACCTGCTTCGAAATGGGAACAGCAATGCCTTTGAAAAATAGATTCAAAGGCAGTCAAAATTCATTGTGTCTTTTCTAAATGCTTTTGTGTCCTCTGCTGGAGTTCTTTTGATAACCTTCCAGCAAGACACCTCTTGAAATCAAAATACATACAGTTCTTGCTTCCATAGAATATCAGTGCAAAACCTTTCATTAATCCAGACTGTCCTATGTCATATATATGCCTATTTTTTTAATGTTTTCTTTTCTAAAGTCTGTTCCTGTTTGCCATGTTCAGAGACAGTGTACTTTTTCTTAAGTCAGTGAGGCTGTGTGCATGATAACTAATAGACAATTAAAAATAAAGGTGTCAGAATCTGGCAGTAGAACTTCATTAGCCTTCCAAAGCATACTGAAGAATATTCATCATCACAGTATGAAGTATCATAAATAATTAGCACTAAACCCACACCCGCCAAGTGAAGGATCAGTGTGACTTCATATTGTGATCAGTTTGCCTGTTTATTGTGCTATGGTGCTCTTTTGCATGCTCAATATTTTGCCAAATTCTGCCATTCACATGAGTTCTTCCCAGAAGAAAGAAAAAGCCATAAAAGCCACTAAGACTGTCTTGTTATTTTCCAAAATCAGGACACCAACTAACTGGAAATATTTCACTGTAAAATAATAGCACAATCTTGCTTTAACTCATCATAATCTTGCACCAAGACTATCACCCCCCTGTTCTTTACATTTGTTTATGAAGGTAGAATAATATAACAAATTACAGTTGTAAAATTAGGCAATATTAACCATAAATTTGATACGAACCTTATTAAAATGAAAGAAGCAAGAGTTTAAAGGTATATAATGTGTGCATAAAATGCTTCTTTGAGGATTCATGTTTGTGCCTGTTCCTTCTTCCTTTTATTCACGTACTGAATGAGGTCTCTTTTCTCCCAAGAGGAGAAGAGAGTGCACAGCAAAAGAACACCAAAATGATTAACTTATACACACACACAGAGTTTTTACGTAAATATGCCTTTAAATTTAGTTCCAAGATCATCTTTGTCAGCACCCCGTGATGTAGCTCACTGAATAATGAAAGAGGGGCAGCATTAGTTTAAAGTGATTGTTTGTGTTTGTTCCATGATTAAGGTTGGATGCGTGGTGCTACAGGCTAACACAACATGACACGGCTAAGCGGTGAAACGAGGACTATGAAAATTTAAACCAAGAAGCTGGAAACAGCAGAACATGAAGCATCTAAGGCATTTGAAAAGCAAAGCAGTGAAAAAAAATAATCAACTCCTCCTATTCTACCTGCTTTCCATCCTTTGGCTGCAAATCTTGTATACCTCTGCCTGAAATGCACCTCCTGCTTTCACCTTTGCCTCAGAATTAATCCAGGCATCACTTTTGGACTATCCTACTTATTAAAAGCTTGTTGGTAGATTTACCATCACTGACAGTTCAGCTAACTGGAATCCCTTGTGTCCTGGTTCTGTGTAAAAAGGGGTTCAGGGCAGGACCCACATGGAACAGAACTATGTACTCACCTCTCACCCTGCTGAGAGAGAGACACTTTGGAAAAAAAATGAAGTATATTGTTTAACAAGGAACAGAAAACGAAAAAGGGAGGTAAGGAAAATAATATATACAAAGATTAGGGGAAAAATACAACAAATAAAATAT
Source organism: Merops nubicus (assembly GCF_000691845.1). NCBI lineage: Eukaryota > Metazoa > Chordata > Aves > Coraciiformes > Meropidae > Merops > Merops nubicus. Next base: position 37,471 of record NW_008602296.1, on the reverse strand, counting down.
ACAAAACCCTCAGAAATGGTTCCAGGGTCCCACGGAGTGAAAGGACAACTTCCTTCTCCGAGCTCCAAGGCAGGAGTGAAATTAGAACCCACTCCCTGCCTCTTATCAGAGTGTGTGTGGGAAGGGGAGGGAATACAATGGTTCACCCCCACCTGGGGTCCTCCCAGTGGCTGGAAGGTCACGCCCCCATTCCAAGCCTCAAACCACAACACCTTGATATACCCATGGGAGAGGAGAACAGAGCTGCAGCCCAGGTGGAGTGAGGCAGGTTCTAACCTAACCCTCTGCACAACACAGTGAAGTGCAGCAGAGCATAAAGAGGTCGACTGCTTGCTTCAGGTGTTGCCAAGCTCTTTGAATAGCAGCTAAGAGCAGTCCAGCCTGCTGTGTTTTTTCCCTAAATAATCCACAAGCATAATAGCAACAGGTTCACTCCTGTTGTGATTATCAGCACGTTAGTCAAAAGTTTTCCTGTTTCTTTTTTTCATAAAAAAAGATGTAAATTCACTCTACAGAAATGGGAAATACCAATTGCAATAAAATTACCAATACATGAAGCACAAGCATAATAGCAACAGGTTCACTCCCGTTGTGATTATCAGCACGTTAGTCAGAAGTTTTCCAGTTTCTTTTTTTCATAAAAAAAAGATGTAAGTTCACCCGACAGAAATGGGAAATACCAATTAAAATAAAATTACCAATACATGAAGGAGAAAAACAGTGAAAGAATTTAAAAAATATTGATGGATTCCAATTAATTTTCCATTACAGAATTGCTCCTTGTTTTAAAATTGTATATAAGGAGAATAGAAGGTTACAAAATTATCACAGAAGCTTAATTCAATTGGGTTTTTTTTAATTATTATTATTTTAATTTTTTTTTACCTTCTTAACATTAGGGGATGGGGAAGAAATGCACACAGCCTAAAATATTTCAGAAGCTCCACTTGGCTCCATAGCTGGGCAGCTGGCCAGAGGCTGTGTGGTTTATATTTCCTGAGAAAACACTAAAGGGGTGACTCCCATCGTAGATCCCAGCTGATCCCAAGTTTTCACTAAACTGAGTAAAATATAAGGCTGCTAACAGCATGGGCTAAAGTCAAGGGAATTGTGACCCAACCATGCTTCTGTGGCACTTCATCCTTACAGCAAGAAACGATGGTTACACCCCTGTTTTGTGTGTCAGAGAGAGACTGCAGGGAACTTGGTTGTCAGCTACAGAAATTCATGGGAGAGCATATGTTCCTGTTCAGTAGTTCATTTTCAGAAGGTTATTTAGCACCTTGTTTTACTCAGTTTAAAGCCATCAGCTTGTTAGAGAGCCTGGGAAGCTATCCTTCCTTTCTTCACAACAGGTTCAAGCAGGCCCCCCAATCCTTCAACTCTATTGCTGGTTAGCTTCCTTCAGCTACCTGTCTACTGTCTCCTTGGGGAGGTATAATATAGAGAGAAATCAAATTTACTGCAAGATTAAAGGCACTGGAGATCAGAGCAAGTTGCAAGGAACCACTGTGCACTAGATTAATGGTCAGACCAGTGCTGCTTTGAATTTTACTCCAGCTTTGCAGATGATGAAGGAACAATGGTCAAGTGGAAACAAAGCTGTTTCCTCTTAGAAGTGATCACTTTTAGCTAGAACTTGCTCCCTCACTGTACTAATCACTTCACAGGTTGCCAGGCACCCTCCAGGGCTGCCCCCCACACACAACCCCTCTTTCCCATCTCATTTCAACCTCTTCCCAGCTTCTTAGGCTCACATGAGAGATCTTAGTGGAACATCTCACTAGATGCAGAGAAGAAACACAAGGCTAAATCCAAGCACAAGGCAAGACTTATTTTGAGAACTTGGTGGCTCCTCCATCTGCTTTGTTTCTTAAGGTAGATTTCTCTCTGCCTTCTCATCAACAAAGGCAATAACCTTCACCTTTGCTCCCTTCCTTCTCTCTCTTCCTATTGTACAATGAAGAAAAACTGCCTCAAGGCTAGTGGTAAGAGAGAGCATAGTCTTCAAACACTGCACTTCTTGTACAGCACTTTGTGAACTCCTCTGCTAACAGATCTGGTAGAAAGGAGAATGCTAGAGAGGAGGCCATCCTCTCCTTGTTCCTTTTCTTTTTCACCACTTTGAAACTTTTGAATATTTTCCCACAACTACAAAGCAAACAAAAATGAAACGTAAAATCCGTTTTGAGACGTGAAAATTCAGTATGAGAAATGGGATTATGAGACACAAATATAGCTGATTGAAAAAGGTTTGCTGAAGAGTGAACATAGGGGCTGGTGTATAGCTCCTGCACAGGAAGAATGAAGAAAGCAAAAGGGGCAGACTGTGGGGACAGAGCAGCAGACAGTCTGAGATGCTTTGAATTGAGAACTGAATCTGGCTTCATTCATTATATATATTTTTTATGAAACTGTGGAATGAAAAAGAGAAGGTTTCAATGAAACACAGGGCTTCCAGCTTGCTCAAGAATATCACAAAAGCCCTTACTCAGTTTCATTGAAGCCAAGAGAAACATGTCTTTTCTGGTTCAATTTTCAGCTCTTTGAAGCAGAAATTCACTCTTTTATGTGTCCCTACAGTGTCTAGTGCAATAGGTCTCCTGTCTCAGCAGGGGCTTCTAAGTGCTATTGTAATAAAATTAATTAATCATCATTTTTAATGAACTCTTTAATATTTTCAGCATCACTCTTGTCCAAAAAAAAAAAAGTATGCAGGCTGAAAAGATATGAAAGTTTAATTTAGAATATGTTAGAGAGAAATCTTTCCTATAACAAAATGTAATTCAAAAGCTGGCAAAAAATGCTGCTCATACTAAGCAGATGCAGAAAGAATATTAACAGTGTAACAACACAGACATCTACACTTCACATCTATTCATAGCATAAAAATGAAGTGTAAGACAGGTGAGAGATGCAATAGCATGTAGGGATGTTATTTATGACTTTAAGAGGACAGAGATGTTCTATTATCTAACTCTATCTGCATGGAAATGAAAGGCCACTGAGGGACAGATGTGTAAATCTTCCTCCTGGGATTCCTTCCCACTCTTTGCAAATAGGACTTAATATTGGCTTTTTTTTCCTCCTAATATATAACCTCAGAGCTAGCCATTGAAACAAAAGAACCAGTTCACATCTCTTCCTAGCACTGGTTCAGGTTGCAAATGTGGGTGGGCACTGCTGCATCAGTCAGCCCTTCAATAAATGTTTTTAAGGCTTATTTTTCTCAGCAGGAGCAGAAAAGAAAAACAAGATTCAATTGTACATGTTGGCAGCCTGGGAGAAATGCCAATATGTCACAGCCCCATGTACCAGCCCAGCCCCTTTTCTTTGTAAAGTACAATTATTGTAAATAGGTTCAGAGCCTGGCAAACACATCAGAGGCATACACGTGCCTCTCTGTAAATATGCATATAAAATATGCATAAAGGATGCTGGTTTTCTTCTTCATTCTGGTAAAAACAAGTTAAAAGCCTTAATCTGAACTGTCCTTTCCCTCATCTAGGGCAGAATTCTGTCTGAGGTGGTTTCCTTAGGCTCTCCTTAAAGCCAGTGAAAACTCAAGTCCTGCAGAAGAAGCTCATCTGCCCTGTGGGAAAGATGAGGCTTGAGCATTTTCAATCTCTCTCCATTCTAGAGAGTTGACTGAGATTTAAACATCTTAAACTTGATTGGACAAAACGCTTTGTATTTGGATATTTAACATCACTTGAGTTGAAACTTTGTGTAAGTCCATATTGAAGAAGCACAAATTTATCTAAAATACGTTAGTTTTGGGTGAACTGCTTGTAGCAACTTGCAACTAGAAGAAGATATCAGGTCCACTGAAAAGTACAAATATTTGCCTTTTGTAATTTAGAATCACAAAACCACGATGTAAGTTGTAGTATAGAAATACCCAAATTTTACCCAAGAATTTAATCTTCTGTTACCTGTAACAACCAAAACCTAAACGTATCCATTGTTGGAGGATTCACCATTTCCCTGGAGAGGTTGTTCCAATGGCTGATTGTTCTCACTGGGAAAAATTTTCCTCTTGTGTCTAATTGGACTTTCCCCAGGAGTAACTTGGACCCATTACACCATGTCTTTTCCATGTGACTCCCTGTGAAAAGGGAGTCCCCATCTGCTTTGTAGCCACCCTTTAAATACTAGACCACAGTGATAAGGTGTCCCCTAAGCCTTCTTTTCTGAAGACTGAAAAACAAAACAGTTCTCAGAGTTTTTTTCTTGTATGGTAGCTTCCAAGCCCTTTGTGGTCCTATCTTTGTGGTCCTTCTCTGGACCTGAATTTTTGTTCCCAAGGCCTGGGGCTCAACAGTGCTGGTAAAGAGTGAGGTGAAGAAAGTGTTGAGAATCTCTTTTTAGCACTGTTGGTGATTTACTTCACCTCTCCTGTTTAACAGTGGGCCAATATTTTCCTTCTGTTTCTGCTTGTTGTTTACATTCCTGAAGAATTCTTTCTTGGTTGTTTTTTTTTGACATCTCTGGACAATTTCAATTCAAGCTGGGCTTTTGGGTTTTTTTAACTTCATCTCTATATCCTGACAAAGCCCTTGTAGTTTTCAACAGGTATTCATTCCATTTTTCCATCTCTGATCTGCTTCTTTCTTGGTTTTGAACAGACTCAGAAGCTTGCAGATATTTTCTGTCTTAGCAGAGGACTTTAGAGCCCTAATGGCTCAAGGGTTGGACTTGATGATCTTGGAGGTCCCTTCCAACCTAAAGGATTCTATGATTCTATGATTCATATCGCTGCACAGAAAATCCCAAATGTGGATGAATAAAGGGAAATTATTTTTCCCTGCAAATTATTTCTCAAAAACATCAGCTGTGTGATAAAGCTGTGGGATTAATTAATTTAGCATGCATCTATAATTGCCTTATCACCATACCTCTCTCCCAGGACTGATGCTAACACTCAAAACCTCTAAGCATCTTCAAATGGCAGCTTCTTTTTAATCATAGCATTTATTTTCTTAGCTTCAACACATAGAGAAGTTTTGTCCCTACTATACAGAGGTATTTATGGACAGACTGCAAGAATTCATAGATAATGCCACTAACTTATAGCAGAAACCTCTTTGAAGTGTAGTTGCTCTTTAAAATGTAGTGCTAAGTACCATGGAGAAGTTGAGTACAAGACATAGCTCAGAAATACAGGCACGTTTCATTCCTATACCATAGCTAAATCAAAAGATTTTAATCAGGAAGACACCAAGGGATCAGATTGTCTGACTTCATTTAATCAAGTTACTCTTTCAGAGAGCCCAGTACCTCAGACTTAGCTTAGTAGTATCTCCCCAAACCATCCATTCTTGATTTGACTATTTTAACCCTCTTAGAGTTGTCTATGCCACTCACATTTTTTATAAACATAAACCATAAGATACAATAAAACACAGTTGGGGTTTTTTAACCATGAATATTTAGATGCATGAACATATTGGTTTCCTTTACTGTGTTCACACTTCTTGTGCACCTTTTCTAAGCAGGTGAATAAAATGCATCCCAAGCAATTATGAGGGACCACTCAGAGAGATTTTTGACAATCTACCTGGATTTAGCAGAAGGATAATTCTGAAGAGTTTAGCTGGACAGAGAACAGACAGTTACCTGGCCTGTGTGAATTTCACAAATGAAACAACCCTTAAGTCAAAAATTATTAATGGATATTACTCAACATGATAAAATAACTATATTACATCCAGGCTAATTTAAAACTTATTTTAGATGACTGACAACAAAAAGAAGATAAATTATAAACTGGGCTTCTAAATATTATTCCTGACAAGAATAATTCTTTCCTTCAAGATAAAATGTGAACCATAATTTTATTTAAAATCCAGGTCTTGGGTAATGTCTGATGAATAAGCAGAGCAGGTGAACAGCAAGCTCTCATTGAAACTGAACCCATCAGCATGCTCAAAACCATAACTCAGATGAAAGCCCAGCAGTCCTGGTGGCCATGTAGCTCAGAAAACAGTGCTAACTCTATTTATTATTTAAGGAAAAGGACAATAAAGTGATGAGTGCATCTTGCAGCAGGTATCTGCAGCCTTGTGGGAGGGAACAATGTGTCCTACAGCCCTCTGGCACCCAGTCTTTTTACTTCAGCAAATATGCCACTTTGTCTCACCAACATATGTGAGCAGTCTGGAAAAAGTCTGTTGGGGGAACAGTCACTGGCAAGTCATCTTGTTCTCCTGGTGCCTTAAATATTTTATATTAATCCCTAATTAAAATATATACGTGATGAGCAAGATAAAGCAAACACTTTAAAAAAACTGTCTTTTCTTTTTGGATAAGCAAGCCCTGACTCACAACACATGGGAGAAAACAATCAGGACTTCCCAAATTTGCCCTTCTTTCAAATGACATCTTGTTAATATAATTTTTGTTTGGGTTTCCAGTACTACCAATAACTTTTGGCACTATTTGGGCAATTTCAAATTCAAATCCAACGGAGGTAACTTTTAAATCTATACAGGTCCTAAAAACATTAGTCAGCATCTGTATCAAATAGAGACAATTACTTACTTTCTAGATGAAAGTCAGTTACAACTCAGTGTAGATTTATCCCACAAAAGTCAGGAACTGGCCAGGAAGCAACCACTAGGCACGTTAGCTATAAGAAGTAAGAGAGAAAGATGAATAAGGATTAGAAGAGCATTAGGCATGAACTCACAGGAAAACACATTCCATTAGATTATAGAATATCTTATTTTTAAGGACTGATTTTTCAAAAATTTCTTGTACAAGTCTTCCTATCAATTCTTTTAAAAGCAAAAGTGTTATACCTTTTTTTATTATTATTTTATTTTATTTTTTTTATGCTTCTGGACAGCTGTTTGCAAAAGTGGCCACTAAATAAACTTCTGCAGCACTGTAAATTTATTTTCTTGTTTCTTGTTCTAGCCAGACAGTGTTCCTGCATTCCAGCTTCTATGACAGTCTGCTAGCCTTGCCATCCTTTGTCCAGGCTTGCTGTACTTAGGAGGTGGTATTAACCTTTTTCTATAATATCTTGGTTAGTTTTGTTGTTATTCCTTTAATTGCTGGCATATTTTACCTCCAAAGAGGGACACATTCTGTTAGAAAATAAAACAAAATGACTGACTCTCCCCTTCTTGCTGTAACTTTATGAACACCTTCACTTCCCCAGAGCTCTTCTGCAGCCAGAGCAGAAGGGAAGCAAGAGCCCAGGGTCTGAATGAAAGCTTGTCTTATTTTTCCTTTATTTTTCTAATCTAATTTTTCTTTCTGTACTCTCACTTTTCCTCAGGTTATTTAAGATGACAACAGCCTCTTGCCTCATGTGCTGCAGAACTAAAACTATTTGCAGAAGGAGAAGACTCCAGGAATGAGAAATAACATCTATAAAACTTGTCCAGTTGGTTTACCTGATGTGTTTAATAGCTCAAGACACCTTTTATTACAGACTTACTGGACTTCTTCTGTCCCCTTAAACATTTCATACTAGCTTTTTTTTTTCACAATAAAAAAAACCAACAGTATAACCCTAGCAGCATTTTTTCTTTCCCCTTCCAGATGTTTATGCTTATAGATTGTGATCCTGTCAATTCAAAAGTGTTGCCTGAGTAAATGCTGTTGAATCTCGTAGCTACAATGCTACTCCCCAACCATATGTGTTTTCTATACAGATCATGGCCCTTTTCTCCCTCCTTGCACAAAATCTTGCTGAGAATGAATGTCTAGAAGGGCCATGACATCTCCCTTAGTGTGTATTGTGTTGTCTTTCCTTGAGCCCATGGAAGGTTGCAACAGGCACAATTGATAAAGGACAGAGAGAAAATGTGTTACAGAATAAAGTGACAATGCAGCAAATGTAACTCAGGAGAGAAAGGATGTGTTATTGCAGGAAGGCAAGAGCTTTGTGTGATGCCTGAGCACTGACTGTATGGTCACAAAGGCAATTCCTAGGTGTCTGACCCACCAGAGACTCAACAGAGGAAAAGAGGGAGCAGAGGAACCTCACTGGGTCTGGTCTCAGTGCATCAGAAAGCTGGGGAGGGACTTTTTAGGATATGGAGTAATAACAGAACTAGAGGGAGTGGGGCAAAGCTGGCAGTGGGCAGATTCAGGCTGGATGTGAGGAAGAAGTTCTTCCCCAGGAGAGTGGTGAGACCCTGGCATGGGTTGCCCAGGGAGGGGGTTGAGGCCCCATCCCTGGGGGTCTTTAAGGCCAGGCTGGAGGAGGCTCTGGGCAGCCTGATCTAGTGGGAGGTGTCCCTGCTCCTGGCAGAGGGGTTGGAACTGGGGGATCCTTGTGGTCCCTTCCAGCCCTGACAGATTCTGATCTGTTTTAGCAGAGGACTTTAGAGCCCTAATGGCTCAAGGGTTGGACTTGATGATCTTGGAGGTCCCTTCCAACCTAAAGGATTCTATGATCAGCACATAGCTGTGGAGAAGCTAAGAGACAGGGCTACAGGAGGCTACTCAGTCTAAATAAACACTTAGAATCCCATCAGAAGAAATCAGAATGCTCAGAGACAGAATATGTATATCTCTTGAATTACTGAACTCGAAATACATCAGAAACCCAAGTGGCTCCATCTCAGTTCAGCATGACAGAACTCATTTGCTTGTATTATTATTATTATTAGCATTCAAATCAGCCTTCTCTCCAAATCTAAACCACAGTGCTAGGAAACGTCATTGCCCTGTGATCATGGAATGAAGGAGACATGAAAGTGCTCTTGTAAGAAATCAGACAGCCTGAGCTTGCCTCAGTCATCTTTTCCTGTGGTGGGAACATCCTGCAGGACCAATCTGATCAGAATGTGTCTACTGCTGGCACAGCAAAAGCACCAGGCTTTGGAAACCACCTCTTGGGTTGTTATTACAACACACATACCAGAAGGGAGGTGCAGCATTTGGTCATTATTTGGGTTCTATTCTCACACAGCAACCTCTCTTATTTCTGGGCAAAACCTAGTAGTTTGAGATTAACACATTTATGGTTATCAGCTGTAGTAAACTGGGCAAGAAAAAAAAGCAGTGGCACAATAAGCAACATTTATATAGGCTGCTTTTCTGCAGGTTTCTCAAGAGCTGATTCTCTTGAGTTTCCCAGCAGGGTTGAGCTAACATCACAGCCTTCCCCCCTCTAATAGGGCATGAATTTAACTGGGCAAATGTTTTGGTGTACATTGATTGTAATAGAGTTGCCAGAAGTCTGTCCTGCTAAGGCTAAGCACATGGAAAGAGAAGTTGACACATGAATGGACTTCTTTCCTAACTAGAGATGACAGATTTCTTTAGTAAATCATCCTATAACTAGTTAATAAAGGATACAAGAACATTCTTCTATAACTTATACCTGTCACTTAGAACTAACCTGCTAAATTTTTATGACTTTCATATACAGTTGTCTCTGCCCCTATGAGACTGATGAGCCTTTTAATGCACATTCTTCTCATTATCAGATTGATTCCTCAACATTTGATGTCCTCTCCTGGCTAATTAGATGTTAAAAAATATTCTGCTCCATCTGTGTTTAATCAACCCAAAGCATTTCATTAGAAAACTCCAACCTTCCAAGAACCTTCACCAAATAGAAAATGCTTTTTTTTTTAAAAATAGGAATATGGTTATTGATAAAATTTTAACTCCCATCCTACCCACCCTCCCCTATCTGAGTAGTCTGGATACCAGAGCAGTCTAATGGAGAGATATGGGGAGCAGTGTTTCTGAGGCACAAATTCATGGGGATACTGCAGGTCCAAGAAAGATGTTCTAGACAGTCTCTGTTGGCCAAAATTCTCAGTCTGGGGCCTTCTATAGCTCATCAGTCAAATCATAATTTTCAGTTATTTCTTGACCCTGCAAGAAAGAGACTTTCACACATGCACTGTGTGTCTGTTAGATATGATAAATTTGTGGACAAATTGGAGATTTGGACAAATTGGAGACAGACTTGGTAGGGCAAAATGAGTAAAGAAGTTGTATGAATTCTAAGCTTTTGGAAAGTGACTGTTGATTTAGGTGGCCTTCAGTTTTGAGTTCCCATATCTCAGAAGGTACCTTTTTTTTAGGTATTAGGCTTGCAGATTTCTTTTAGATAGTTTTCAGGTCCTCAAAATATTGAGCAGCTGCTCTGTGCAAGTCAAAACCCTCAGAAGTCTCTAGTGTCAGAAGCCCACAGTAGAAGTAACCAGAAATTTCCTGCCACTCTGTAGTGACAGTTTGTTTTGGGTCATGGTTCCAACACTTAGATAATTAGAAGTGGCTCACTATTTCCTGAGTGATTAAGAAGAACAAGTATGAATTCCCATCAGCCTCAGATAAATATATTAAGTCCTTCTTCTCTGCTTGTTTTCTGGTTTTTGTTTCTTGGTTTGGTTTGGTTTGGGTTTTTTTTGTGGTGCTCTCCTAGGAGAGGGTAAACTTTAGCTTACTGGGAAAAATCAGAAAAAATTTAGTACCTGGATATTCTGGTATTTGATGTATTAATTAAGAGGTAACACTGGTTACTAAAACAAATGCACTACAGAAATAAGGAATACTTTGCACACCAGAGACACAATGAAAACCAAAGACCACTTTATGCTCTCATAACCATTAATATAATTTTTATTCTCTTGCTTTCAGACCAATTGTACCAGATTTAATTCAGCACAAAACCATAATCTTGTCTTGTATTTCTTTAAAACAAATGCACTACAGAAATAAGGAATACTTTGCACACCAGAGACACAATGAAAACAAAGACCACTTTATGCTCTCATAACCATTCATATAATTTTTATTCTCTTGCTTTCAGACCAATTGTACCAGATTTAATTCAGCACAAAACCATAATCTTGTCCATGTTTTAAGGCACTTTTTATTTCTTTCCAAGGTGTTTTTGGGTGCAAAAATGACAAAGCAGAAGTAACTTTAAACAGGTTTCAGCTGTTCAATAGTCCTGTTTGTTAGTATTTAGTTATTATAGAATGGAAAAGAATGAAATATGGTTTAATTAGCTCTGTCAAAAAGGTACTAAAATTAACTTGGCAGGAGGGATAAAGTGAACAAATCTTAGCCTTTTGTCTCTCCATGTGATCAACACTCACAGACCACAGTTATTTGACCTGTTAGGAGATGCAAAAACCTACCCCACCAGCCCTTCTTTATTGGGGCTTATTGTCTTGGACACCACGGGAAGAAAGAGAAAACAGCAGTCATGTGGTTTAATTAGGCCAGAACTTGATTAACTTTGCACACTGGGGATCTCTTCCAGAATTCATTCATCTAATGCAGAGATTACTCATTTGGACCATCTGGTGGAAGGTTGCCCATTGCCCTGCTGTCCTCCTAGCACTTCACCTAGCTTGGCCTCACTGCAGGAACTGGCTGCCTTCAACTCACACAGAAGCTGAGGGCTGGAGGGGAGACTTTGGACCTGTGCTCTAGCAGCCAGGGAAACCCTGACACCATCCCACCTGCTGCACTGCAGGAAACCTCTCTAATACTGTTTTAAAACCCTGCTTGTCAGGAAATCCAACTTTTGGATAAATATCCAGGTGCAGCAACATGAATCTGACCTGATCTATATCACCTGCCATCACCACAGGAGGATGAGATTGGAAGAAAACACCACACTGAATCCCATTTAAGACCACTGTGAACTCTCCTCATAGGTTAAATTGGTGACATCACTTCTAAAACCACTGAATTAAATATCAAGTTCTTGTTAAAGGTAATTAAAAATACAGGTTGTTTTTTGTTTGTTTGTTTTGTTTCTCTAGTAGATGACACAAGAGAGTGCTTCCCAAAAAAGGGAGCAGAGGCAGTAGTGGAGTAGTGTGGGGATGTTTGCATCTCATCCAAACTTTCCATTTTTATTTTCCTTGCTTCTTCCTCTCCCTGTTATAAAAGTTTCTTTTTTAACCCATGGAAAATGGCCTTTGAAGTGCTGTGTTTGGTGATGCTCAACTGCAATGTTTGCTCTCACAGCAACGCTGCCTTTTTCATCAATGAAATTCTGAGGAAGTCAACCCTCAGCCATGAAAGATTTCATGAAATTGGAAAGATATTTGCCATCAAAATACCTGAGAATAGTAATTCTTAAATCATACTTCTATTTCACTGTTTCAATAGGACTATAAAAGACCTACATTTGCCACTTTCATCTCATAGGATATCTTGTTGGTGTGGTAACAACTGCAAACATGGTAAGGGTTGTCCTCCTGTCATCACACTGCTCTGCCAAAGCTGTGGTTTGGAAGTGACCATCTGCATTCCAAATCAGCAGGTTTTCAAAAGACCTAATAGCAACGTGTAGGTGATTTCAAAACATGCTCAGCTGCCTCAGCATGTTGGCAGAAAGAACAGGAGGGCTGCAAAATCGATTCCTGCTAATGTGTTCTGATGTGCTTCATTCAGAAAGTTCCTTTGACTCTTCTCCATGCTCCCATTCACACACACACTCATCTCACACGTGGCTCACACTCCTCCATTCGTGACATCTGCTCTCTCCTCCCTGTGAAGACATTTATAGATGCTCTAAAGCATTTACTAAATTAGAGATGTCCCACTATTAGACTGAATGCTCTTTGCAGGCAACATCCACCCACGATCTACATCCAGTGCAGCAAGCATGACTATTTCCTGGAATTCCTAATACAGAAGGATTGTGTGTTGTGTGCTGAGCACCATCTGAATGTACCCACACCCATATTCAACCACGAGCACTCACAAGCATTAGGAGATGCTTTGTTCTCTTTTATGCTCTTTCATGATTTCTTTTGTGTACTTTCCTTCACAGTAATTTCTGCAGAACTTCTAGAAGAGGCTGCAGAATCTTCTAAAGAAATACTCAGCACCAAAATTGTTGTCTTTTCTATTCATTTTTATTCAAGCAAGAAAGATGTTCTTAGAATGCTACATATAATTTAACCTGAGCAAAATATAGCCTGTACTATGATAAAAGCATTGAATTGTTTTTCTTTGCCCATCTATTACTTCAATCAACACATCTGAGGAAGGTACAAGAATAAATCAAGTTGTGGAAATGATCCTTGAATTAAGTTGAGAATTCACAGCATTGTTGTTCTGGGAACATAGAAGAAACTCACTTATTGTGCTAACCTTCTCTATTAAGCCAGAGCATTAGAAAGGTCTGATTTCTTATAAGTCATTTCATAAATATATTATCTTTTAATAGGTAAAAAAAACCCCAAACATGACTAATCATATTACACTTCAGCTGAGTTCTGGAGGGCAACGTGAGTGGAGAACGGATGAGCTGGCAGACAAAATGCATCAAAAGGAATTAAAAGCAGCACCTGGTAGTGGATGTGTGTTTTCCATCCACTTTCTGATCTCCTCCAGACAGTGCTACTGCTTGAATTCACAGTGCAAGGCAAGATGCAGGTTTGCAGCCTATCTTTTGATAGGAATTTGATTGCTTTTATAGTCCACATCTGTCTCCTATTACCTGTCAGCTACATCCCTGTACATTTGGTGCACTCCCTTTAGTTACATTTACCAAAATACCAATGATTTTTTGAGGAGGAATAAAAAAAGTTTCCATTGTAGCATGGTTTATCACCAAGCCACAGAGACATTGGATTTTCACACTGTGTCTCTGCTAGATGCAATTTGAAACGCTGAATTTTCTAGCTCTGAACCTTATTTAATATATGTGTTCACAGGCTCACAATTAGACTCAGGCTTAATGTAATTTGACTGAAAATCCATTTGAATTGTTCACAGAATAAAAGATTATTTTAGACCAAGGTGTCTAGACAGCACTTCTATCTAACTTCTGGTGAGATCTTTCTAAGCCTGCTTCCAGCATTCATCCAGGAGATTTCCACCACAAGCTTTTGCTACATTAAAGGTTGTGTCTGCGTCGGGGTTTTATTCTGATTCTTGATGACAGAGACTGGTGTTGCTTCACTACTCTGAGCCCCACTGTTTATACTGCTAAAGAATGTTTTGGACTGAAAGTGGGTCAGTGGCACAGGAGCAAGGAGCAGCTCTGTGTGTCTGTGCAGGGCAATCACTGCAATCCCACCGCTGGTCTGTGTCAGGCTGAACAGCAAGGAGAGGAATTATGTGCACCTCAAATATTTCTTTATATTGATGACAAACCCCATGGTAATTTTTAACGTGCAAGGAAGCCCCACATATGTTGCTCGTTCAAGAAAATAATTCAGAAGTCTCCCCCTCAACTCTGCTCTGGTGAGACCCCCCCTGGAGCACTGCATCCAGTTCTGGAGCCCCCAGGACAAGAGGGACGTGGAGCTGCTGGAGCGTGTCCAGAGAAGGGCCACGAGAATGATCCGAGGGCTGGAGCAGCTCTGCTGTGAGGACAGACTGAGAGAGTTGGGGCTGTTCAGTCTGGAGAAGAGAAGGCTCCCAGGGGACCTTATTGTGGCCTTCCAGGATCTTAGGGGGGCTACAAGAAAGCTGGGGAGGGCCTTTTTAGGATATCGAGGGACAACAGGACCAGGGGGAATGGGGCAAAGCTGGCAGTGGGCAGATTCAGGCTGGATGTGAGGAAGCAGGTCTTCCCCAGGAGAGTGGTGAGTGCCTGGCATGGGTTGCCCAGGGAGGGGGTTGAGGCCCCATCCCTGGGGGTCTTTAAGGCCAGGCTGGAGGAGGCTCTGGGCAGCCTGATCTAGTGGGAGGTGTCCCTGCTCATGGCAGAGGGGTTGGAACTGGGGGATCCTTGTGGTCTCTTCCAACCCTGACAGATTCTGATCTGTTTTAGCAGAGGACTTTAGAGCCCTAATGGCTCAAGGGTTGGACTTGATGATCTTGGAGGTGCCTTCCAACCTAAAGGATTCTAGGATTCTAAGTAAAGCATCTTATGGTTGGTGCTGTGCATTGCTCACTGCCACGGCTGCTGGTAAACATCTGCCTGTTGTAAAGTCACTACAAAGCTACAAGGCTCTTACTTTATATTCTTAATCAGTGAGGAATCTGACAAACAGAGGGCTGCTCTACCCAGTCTCACTCTCCCAAGATCTCCATTACCCCAAGCACGATGTACTTGTCTCCTTGGAAACCAGTGCACTGTGCCCTGTGCATAGAAATCCTACCCACTCTGCATTTGCAGAACCGGGTCCCAGGTGTCTGCTGAGAGGAAAAATATCAGGTTTTCCTCTCACAGGGCGCTTCCAGTAACTGAATTCAAGCAGGAAAAGTCATTAATGTATACACACAAGTGCATTTTCCCACTGAAACCTAAGAATACAGCAGCAGTAAGGGACCCAAGAAAGTTTTCTTTTCTCCAATTTATGAATCCGTCGAGACGCGTCACAGAGGAATTCTGAGTATTATTTTAGTGATCATTCAGGGGCAATATAATTACAACACAAAACCATCTGCTTCTTGGAGAGTGCCTAATTACTGTTTGTCAAAATCAGATTAAACTTGAATTGCCTTCCATCTCTTTCTAGCCTTATTATGAATTGATACCTGAAACCCAGATCATTAAAGAGAAGCAGTAGAGAGTCTTATAAGAAACACGTGCCTTCATTTGCACTAGACACCACCATAATCCTTTTTCAAATGAGTTGCCATTTTCCCAGAAATTATTGTGGAGTCACAGAGGGAACCAGGGAGTTCCTCTGTGCATAGGAAATGGTTTCTCATCAAACCATCTCCTGTTGGGAATGAGGCTTGCACTAGACCAGCCCCCAGGAGCTAGCATCACTGCTGGCACCTGACAGGATGGGAGAGTTTCATTTCACTGTTGGGGTGGCAGAGGATGCTTGGGCATTTTTAATGAAAATTTTTATAAAGGATCAGCTTTAAAATCAAAGCTGTTCATTCAGCCTAAAGTTGCCTAAATTTGCTCATGGTTAGGCTTCAGGTAAGCCCTGCCTTTTGACACACTACCCTGACAACCTTTCTGCAGGTTCAGAAAGTGCTTCTTCTACCTCTCCATGAAAAATTATATACAGTGAATCTCCCCACACCCAGAGCTAATCCCTTTCAAGACACTGCAAAATTTTATACTGAAATGGGTTATTAAAACACACAAATGACTGTGAGAGAAAAATAGGAAAATAAGTTCCCTTCCATGCTTCTTGTCTTTTCCCTTTCCCTTTTATCTCCAGTCTCCTTTTCTTTAGCTGTTTCACATTTAATTTCTTCTTCTGCTAGTACAACTAAAATAATTATTTGGCTATTTCTTTGCTACTTCTATGCATAGCTAATTGGTTTCATCAAGAGAAGAACACCGAATGGTTAAGAAAGGTTTGTTTACTTTTAAATAGCAGCTGATGGATAAAAAACTCTGGTTGCTTTAATGGGGATGGGGATTTGAGTCACACAAAAAGCAATCGTTTCTTGTCTTGCAGTGAGCCTCCTGGAGACAGAGGTTTCTATTCCATCTTTGTCCCCAAACGTGGGCACACAACCAGAATTTTCCATCTTTCCTAGGTTGTGATTGGATTAGCAACCACAAGACAAATCCCATAACACCCATTGGACCTGTAGGTATCCCATCCGTGTATCCTTACAGGACAATGCCTTTTGTAAACCCACCTCCCAACCTGTTAAAAACCTCTGACCCCAAGGCCACATGCTCTTTGGCTTCTCCTCCTGAGGTAGGGTGCTGTTATCAGTGCCTGCCTCAGGTGCTTTTGTTTATTTTCACATTATTAAAACCTTTTATTTTGGAAGAAAGCAATTGTTGCCCATCCCTCCATTCATCACCACTGTCCTCAGGTTCACTGAAGAAGAAGACCACCCTGGAGGTATTACTGGGGTCCTGCTGGGAGTCCTATCTTCCTGAGCAAAACCATTGGCTTATCCCCCATTTTAAAAGTAATATTCTTGTCTCTCAGGCAAACTGGAATCACAACCTTTGTCATGGTTTAACCCCAACTGATGCAAGCAAGCGAGCAACTGTTCCTCCCCCACAACCCCTGCAGTGGGATGAGGAGGAGAATTATAGAAAAAGTAAAACTCTGGGTTGATAGGAGAACAGTTTACTAATAAAAATAATAGTAATGAAAATTAGTACAGCAAAAAGAGAGGAGTAAAACTCAGGAGAGGAACAAGGGATGCACACAGCAACTGCTCACCACCCGCTGACCAATGCCTGAGCAGCGATCTGCCCCACTCCCCTGCTGGCCAATTGCCCCCAATTTGTGTACTGAGCATGACATCCTATGGTGTGGAATCTCCCTTTGGCTAGTTTGGCTCAGCTCTCCTAGCTGTGCCCCCTCCCAGCTTCTTGTGCACCTGCACACTAGCAAAATATGGAAACCTGAAAAACAAGCACTGCTTTTCAACAGCTAAAACACCCGTGTGTTGGCAGCATAGTTCTCACACAGAATCCAAATCCCTATGTACTAATAAGACTCATATATCACTCCTGTTGCAATGCAGAGGGCACAATTAAGTGTAATTCTTGCATTTTTCTTCTAAAAGAGAATTATGCTTTCAAAAGATGCCAGTAGCAAGCTATAACCCCTGTTTATCTACACCTAAGTATTTACAGAGCTAGTGGTATGTTTTTCATGATAATTTGTCATTAAAATCCTTTAGCTTTGACATGTAAGAAATGGTTCTGAAGGTAAAAGATTGGTTTTACCTCCACCACTGTTCTTTGTAAAAGGGAACTAACAAGAAGATGCAACAAGGATGCTAACTGTGGGAGGAGGAGAACTCCAAGGAAAGAGTTTGCTTTTCATATGCAACAGTTAGTCCACCAATGAGCTGGGCAAGGCTATCAATGCATTCCAAAATCTTGATAAAAGAGCTTGCCCTCAAAATTACCTTGCAATGTCATGGCCTTCCCTACGTGCACATAAGGAGCTTAAAACTTCTTTATTGCTAATTGCTCTGGCAACTATAAACACCTAACTTTTCTGTTGCTTGCTTTAGGTGCTGCTGAGATGAATTTACAGGCATAATAAAATAGGAAAATAAATTTGCAATGTAAAACCATCATGGTTTTTTTTTCAAAATTCATTTTTCTAAAGTAAACCTTTCTAACTAATTAAAAGATCTATTAATACATAATATTCACATTGCACTGTATACAATATATTTTGCTTTTATGATAGCAATTAAAATATTTTTGAAATAAGCCCATAGACTTTTCACAGATTATTCTATGGGCATTAAATCTGTAATACGGTGCTCCCCAGAGCCTGAGGAAAATTTGTCTTTTTTTTGTTGCTTTCCTTGCACACAGAATAAGCCCATTCACACAATTACAGTTCCCTCCTAAAGAAAACATAAAAATCATTGCATTTTTTCCTATTACTATAACAATTTCCATTGTGGATCCCACTGTTAAATGTAAGACAAGATTATGATTTCCTACTAAAAAGGAGACAAGCTATTAATCTGAAGTGGTAGGACCTGACTTTGCATCTGCTAAAGGGAACGTGCACATACACATGCTGAAGATTCACATTCATCCCTGAGTTCCACAGTGGCCACAAACAGCTACTTGTTTTACCCAATTACCCTTTGTTTTATTCAGCTTTGTGTTGATTCCCTGCACGCAGCTCAGAGTATTAATAGTGATAAGGGCATTCCCAAAAAACAAGTGGGCAGATTCAGGCTGGATGTGAGGAAGAAGTTCTTCCCCAGGAGAGTGGTGAGACCCTGGAATGGGTTGCCCAGGGAGGGGGTTGAGGCCCCATCCCTGGGGGTCTTGAAGGCCAGGCTGGAGGAGGCTCTGGGCAGCCTGATCTAGTGGGAGGTGTCCCTGCTCATGGCAGAGGGGTTGGAACTGGGGGATCCTTGTGGTCCCTTCCAACCCTGACAGATTCTGATCTGTTTGAGCAGAGGACTTTAGAGCCCTAATGGCTCAAGGGTTGGACTTGATGATCTTGAAGGTCCCTTCCAACCTAAAGGATTCTATGATTCTATCACTGACTAGCTGCAGAGCTCTGTGCTCTGCTGACCAGGTGGGCTTCCATGGGCAGCACCATTTACATAGTCACATCCCTGTTGTCCCAAATGCAGGCTGTGGGAAGAGGCTCCGAGTGCTTCCTTGGAATCAATGTGAGTGCAAAGTGTCAAAAGTGTGAGGAAATGTTCAGTGAATTTATGAGCTGGATATGGAATTGAATCAATTTGAAATGGCACAGATGATAATTTCTATTTCTTAGCACCCTGGGTTTTTAAAATATTGGTTTTATATGAAGTTTAGTTAATCAGTGTGTTGAACTCTGGTTGTTTTATAACCTACCCATATTATACATACCCATATTATACATGAAGTATGTCGTTGAACTCTGGTTGTTTTATAACCTACTCATATTATATATACAGGCTGTACATGAAGTATGTCAGAAACATATACTAACCCCATATATTTTTAGCAAGCAAAATGACTTCTGACATAATACTGCTACTAAGTTAAAATCATGGGGGTGAACTGAACTTGCAACCAACAGTGATCCCTATTTTTCTTTATCTTCTCTATATTAAGGCTCTGACCTGACTTTATGGAATCACAGTGGAAGCCTGGGATTAATTCTGCTTAAGGTAAAGAAACCACTGCCCCACACTGAGAGGAAGTGAGAACATATAGACAGGGCTGGACTGTGCCACCAGCAGAACCCTGCCAGTCTGTTTGCTGCATCAGAACATCACAGACACACAGAAGATTCAACTCAGAGGACTAGCAGGCCTAAGGGGAGTGAGAAAAATAAATGGCAGTTAATCTACATTAACTACTGTCTTTATGATTTTAATTGTGAGTGACTATTGTTTACACTGATGTGCAGGTGATCACCAGAATAGATTGCTAATGCTTTTTATTTCAATATATAACAACAGCACAGTTCTATTTATTCAACCAATTGGTCATATTTGATTAGCTCAACGACTTTAAATCTGAATTAAGAATTCAAAACAACTGGACTTGATGATCTTGAAGGTCCCTTCCAACCTAAAGGATTCTATGATTCTATTGTAATACCATGAGCTAAAAGGAGAAATTTGCTCAGGACTGCCTCCCTTCCTCCCCAGCCATATCCCTGTATCATCCCTGCTGGGGATAATCTCTCTCTTTTTCTCTCACTCTTTTTATGCTGGGAATGTTCTCTGCCTCTCAGGCTTTGCTCCTCTCACCTCTGCAGGTGCTTAGTGACAACTTCAGTCCTCTGACTCTCTCCCTAGACCTTCACAGTACAAATGTTTCACTTTTGTCTCGATTAAGCCCCTGGGGCTTTCCTCAGAGGCAAGGAGAAGCTGCAGCATGGAGCATTGCTGCTGTTAAACACAATTCAAAAAACATACAAGGGAAGAAGTCAAGAACACGAGGGAAAGAACAGCGTATTTATGCTGCTTGCTTTGCAGTCTCATCAAAGAAGGACCTAAATTCTAGTTGGAGCCTGACTGACTTGCTTTTTGCACAGCCATTTATTTTAAATTGGGCATGGGGAGCCAATTCTGTGTATTTGTGAATGCCCACAATCTGCTTGAACAGCACAGAAGCGATGGGAAGGCTTTCTGGGGAGACATCCACCACACAGGAGGCATCTCAAGCAGGTCAGAAAAACACTGCAAATGACTATATTGTGATGTGAACATTCCTCCCCTTTTCAAGGAATTCATTGTGAGCACCAAACTCTCAGACCCAGAGGTACCTTTACCTGGAACTCACAATAAATTCAGGCTGCATGCCACCTCCTGCTTGAAACCAGAGACATTTCAAAACATTGGAGTTATGAGTATAGTCTCAAGGCTGCAGATTGAGGCAGTGCTAATGTCAAGTGGCAATTTTAAAGGTACAAAAGGTTGCTGAGAGTACTGTTGGCTTTTGTTTAGTTCTAAGAAACTTTTGCTCCCTCCTTAAGAAATGTGAGCTGGGAATATTCAAACCACACAGGACTTGACCTTTCCTCACAAAAAAGGGTCTTCATATGTATTTCAAATCAGGTCTTGCTGTAGGACTTCTTTAAAAAGCTTATTTTCAAATGATTTAGGGTCACAGCTGAACACCAAACATTTAAAGTTATTACAAATACATAATGGTCTAGATGGAAACTGGGACAAACAAAAGGTATGTCAGTGGAAGACATCCTCAAAAAGTTTTGAAAGGTACATTTTTCCTCATAGTTTTTTTCCAGATTAATTTTCCCTAAAAAATTCATCCTCATTTATTCTTGGGTCTATTCATAAATGTGAATTATTAGAAAGTCATCTTACATTATTTACAGTGGTTCATCATCTCTCTCCCTGGCAATACAGTGATAAAAGGGGAGAAAATCCAGAATTCTGCAGTGGGAGTGGGGAAGGACTTGGCTAGATAGATACCCCTTTATTTCTTTTCCTCATCACGTTTGGTTTGCTAAACATTAAGAATAGTTTTGTTATCTTTCTTTTTGATAAAAGGAAATGTTGAGAAAGAGGTAAAAGTCAGGACTTCTTGTTACAAAAAGGCACAGAATAAAACACAGCATAAACCTCAGGCTTCCCTTTTCTTCTAGCCAGTGCACAGCCACCTCACAGCTCTCACACTCTCAGGGGAAAGCCTGTTATCACAAACATTAGACAGATGGTAGTCTTTCCAGCTGACCCTGTTTCTCCAATTCTGGTGTCCAACATGCCCTCCTGGGGTGCTTTTCAGATCTCTGAACTTTACATAGGTAGGCTGATGAAGACAAAATCTGGGCATGGCTAATCAGCTTTTGAAATTATTTCATAGGTCATCAGAGAGGATAAAATGGGAGAGCAAGATTTATTCTCTCTTCTGCTCCATGTTACCAGGTTATCCTGTCACAGGTTTTTGACCTAAGAAGGAAGCTCTGCAGTCCTTTTTTTTATTTTCTCCAGTCATTGTATTAATCATACCCTGGAAGATTAAAATTTAATAAAGACCAGTGTCTAAAAAAAGGAAAGCCTGCATAATAGAGCAAATAGAGCAAAAGACAGAGCTGCCTTTTTCCAGGGGTATGATACAGGTTGTCAGCCACAAGGAACACTGAACAAGCAGAGGTTACTGATCAGGGGTGCTGCCCTGCAAGGGGGGACAACAGGAATGGGGACAACAGGAGAAGTCATTAGAGCTGAGCTTTGTTGCCCAGTTGTAAGGATTCAAACAGGGACAACCTGTTCTTTTCAGGTAGTCATGCACATCCACAACCTGCCTGTGTTTTTGGGCAAGATGAACTGGCTCTATAAAGAAAAAACATCATCTACAACTCCCACCATGTCAAATATTCTTGGGTATGTAAGCTTTTTGTGGTCCAACCAGACACTAATGACAATGCTCCCCTGCAAGGTAAGTCTCAACACACAGAGTCACCTGAAAACTGAAGATAAAAAGCTTCATATCATGGAAGTCAGTGAAAGACTTCCATGGGAACAGCAAAAAGACAGTAGAGCCTATTTCTGTTAACAGACATGTACTTGCTCTTTCCCACTTTTTTTTTTCCCCTCTTTTGTTGTACTTCTCCCTACTTCAAAGGCCACTACTACTCTCCTTCTGGAAGAAGAAGAGTTTAATCAACAGCTCTGCAATAATTCATCAGGAATTCCCAAAGCAAAGGAAATTTTGCTGTGGATCTGATGGACATTTACCATTAATCTTCTCCCTTTCCTTCAGGAGCACCTGGCTCTTGATACTTGAATAAAATCTTAAATCTCTGTTAACTCATGACCTGTTATATGCTGTCGACTAGGTGGGTTGGGAAGAGGAGGGGGGATATTTCAGTGTGTGCTCTGCAGGCATTCAGCTGCGTGCTGAACTGTAGGATTTGATTGCCCTCATTATGGTGGTTGGTGTAGCTGACTCTGATTATAGCTGTAACCTCACAAAGACCTTTGTAAAACCCAGGGTTTATTCCTATGATATCCTGTGGTGGTAAATTATAGTATGAATACACAATGTGGCAGAAAGTAATAATCTTGAGTAATGTAGCTGATTTTATTGCTCTTTAATTTCATTAAGTGTATTCTTGTCAGGCAAGGGACAGGCTTTCAGCTCCTAGGAGCAGATGCTCACATCCTAAACCTAGAGCTGAAATACTCATCATGAAGACAGAGGCCACTTGTCCAGTCTGGACCCAAACGAGGAATGATGATTCTGAACAAAAAATGCCAACATTTTTGTTCCAGAATAGATTGTAGGAAAGAAAACATGCACTGGTTTAGGGTCTGTGCATTTCTGCTCCTCACAGACTGACATCTCCTCCTGCTTCACTCACACATGTCCATGGGGAGAGCTGAGCAGGGCTCACCCAGAGAGGTGAGCAAGCCATATGAACTGGAGTGATTTGGCTGCCCCACAAGATCATGGAAGTTAAATCAGCACAGAGAAATGCAGGTTTACCTTAAAATGACAGATGTGACACTGAGGCAGAATCATATATTCCCTTCTGCTGTAGAACATCTGGGAAAATGAAACAGGATCTATTATTTCTTGAACTAATGAACTAAGGTTTCTCAAAACTCTTCTGTAGGCATATAACTATCATATTATTGATGGTTCTAGATTGTCTCACACACACACACACAGAGGAAGTCTATAAGAATTTAGAAGAAAAAAATATATTAGAAAGAAGAGGATCATCTTTTCATACATAGGAGCAAATAACTTTGCTCTCAGAGGTCCCCCTGTTTGTATATGGTATTAGGAATGCATTTTTCACTCCCAGGGCATGCAGAAAAGGTTACTGCATGTTATTCAGTGAAGCATAGATCAGTGCTGAATAGACTTGGCTTGCCCTGTGACTTTCTTTCCAATATTTGTACTAAGGAGGCTGGTAAACTCACTAAGTCCTCCCCCCTCCACCTCTCTCCTTAATTCCGTCTTCCACATTTATTAAAAACACCTAAAAAGCCTTTGGGAAAGGGAATCAAAAGGTTCCTGGTGAAATGATGGATAAGAGAAGCAGCTTTACTGATTAAAGATGTACCTACTTTTCTTCCACAGCAAAGTCTGCATTGCTCTGAGAGGCACAAAGATGACACGTTCAGAAGATGAGTGCCATTAGTTCAGGAAGAGACTGCAGCTCCACCTCGCCTGGAGGCACGTTTCAGACCTTGCTCAACAGCACCCTGAGACCCTGGCAGAATTAGAGTTTTATCATTTTTTTTAGCTGCTGATCCTGTACTTGGTACACAGAGGGACCTCGTGTCAGGGTTCAAAGCAGGACTGAGGTTTTATTTATTCTTCCAGTGCAGTGCAAGTGTCTCAGTCTGGGCTTGAAGCAGCTTTGCTTGGTGCCTTGCCTTGCCCTGGAGGGCAAACATGGGACTTTCCTCTGCCTTGGTGAAACTGAGATTTGTTAGAGAATGATTCAAGCCTCTGTGTGGAATAAGACAGGGCAAGAGTTACTGAGGGTCACTCAAATAGAGGGTTTATTATAAAAACTCTCTAGGTATATTTAGAGTGTATCTAGTATTCTTTTCTATCACAACATTCAGAGACTTCAGGATTTATTGGATAAATTAAAGTTTGATCATCCATTCCTTACATGGAAGACTCTAGATTAAAAACTGAATATGGACAGGTATTAAGGTAATAAGCTATTTTACTTCAGATATTGAGTCATCTTGTACTTTTTTATATATCACATAGATATATGGGGAAAAACTGGGACTGTATTTGAAGAAGATGGCAAAAAACTAGTTAAGAGATCCTGAAGTGCTAATACACCTATGTGCACACATATCCTTTTTGTGACTCCATTGGTAATCTAAGCAAAATAGAATTCTGAAAAGAATACTACTTTATATAGAAGGGAGAGCCTATAGAAATCTACCATAGAAGCAGAAAGCTTTATTCAACTACTGATTAAAAAGTTTTTTTCCATAGCTCTTTAATCGATTTTTTTATATATGCTACATCCTATTAGTGGGTTGTTAGAGAATAAAACTTTTAAAATATATAATACCAAATAAATTAGCTTCTGGTTTGACATGCCATTGACAATCCAAAAGATAAAAAGTAAGTATTCAAAAGTAAGTATTAGCAAAGCCCAAACTCCTTTATGAGTAGCTTAGTTATTATAGCAGTACTGGAAAAGGAAAGCAATAATTATAGTTGCTAATTCCCCTTACTATAACACAATGTAGTGAACTAATTTCTCATGTGTGTGCAATATTGCTCCCTACTGGCTGCTGGCTGGATAGAAAGAGGCAAAATTTACCCAAGGAGGATTGCATGTGGTCTATCAAATCCTGAATCTATTTGCAAGCTCACAAACTAATTCCTAAGAGGACTGATCACCCAGTAGCATCCAGTTGACTTTGGAGAGAGCTGCTGGGGAGTCAGTTCCTTTATTACAAAGACTAAATAGAGAATCAGGGGGGAAAAATGTAGGTCATGCAGTCTTGGAAAATCTTTTCAGAAAGTAGTAATCTAAAAGGAGATGGTGTGACATTACAGCAATAAGAACAATACTCACTGTGAAATAGAAATGAACCATATTATTGATATTAGTGAAAGGAAACCCCCTTTTCACCCACATGGAAAAGCTTTGCAATTCTGTAATAAATGCAGCACAGTTCTAATCTCTGCTCCCCAGGTACAAAAGTATCATTTATCTGAGAACTATCTGCCATGCAAAGCCTTTGGCATCATTATTTTAACATTGAAAAAAGTATTACTGACTGGAAAAAGTCTATGAAGGAAATATATGAGGTGGTGTAGATCCCACTTGGCTTAAATATTATCCTCTCTAAGTTTGTTCCCTCCAGATGCCATAATGTTTCCTGGTGATTTCTCAACCTCAGAGTTACCTGCTGCTGGAAATCAGTGAAGGATTAGCCCCTCTGATGTGTGCATGTGGCTTGCACAAAAGCTTGTTAGAGATGTGTAAGTAATTAAAGATGCAAGGTGTAAAACACGAGTACTTTCTTTTCCTTCCACAATCCCAGCCACGTTCTGACCTCTGAGCCAAAAAACTAAATGAATAGCAAGGTGCACTCTCAAAAATCCACATGAAGTCTGACAATAGTGATTGCCCTGAGAGGCCTAGAAGCTTACAAACCTGTTTCTGACTATAAAACAGAGGGAAAAATAACTAAAAATCATATTCTGGGGCATGGAGAATAGTTTGAGGCAGTTATCAGTTTGAAGACTAGTTAATACAAATAACTTTCCTCACAGTTTGCTAGAAATAGGAAAAGGGTATAGAAAAAAAACATTTTTTCCACTTTCACACAGTCCTTTTATGAAAACAGAGACCAGGACTGCATATATGCAGGCAGTATTCAAGCTACAAGATTATCTGGGTAGCGTTCAGGGCATAATAATATTCTTTACTTTGCTTCCTAATTGAATCCTTATAATTCCCCAAAGATATTTTTTCTGCTCTAGAGCATTGAATTGACTTTTTCACAGGACTATGATTTCTTCAAGGTCCTGTTCCCAAGCAATAGTGGTCAGCTCAGACCTTATTTTATATGCAAAGATAAGACTTTCTTTTTTTTTTTTTTCCCCACCAGATGCACCACTTCACAATTATTTACACTGAATTTTACTTGCTAATTTAATAACCACTCTTGTAAGGACTCCATGCAGTTCTTCACAGCCAGACATTATCTTTTCACCTCTGCAACTTAGCAGCATCAGCACATTTTGCCAGCTTACAAATCACTCTTTTTATAAATCATTTATAAGCACGTTGAGCAGGACAGATCCCAGCACACATCTCTGAGACTCCCCTTGCCAACCATTTGCTCACACACTTCTTTCCTCAACTTTTAAACTTTCTTTTAAAAATCCATAAAATGCTCTCCCTTTTATTCTATGGCATCTTTGTTTCCATCAGAGCTTTCAGGAGCTCTTGTTGATAAATCTAGTTGGAAGCCCTTTAGAATATGGTCTACACCAACTGGGCTTTGCAGTATCTGAGGTTGTAATGGAAATGGGATAAAACTCTTACAGAGCAGGATAAGGTAACAACATATAACCTGGGCAGTTAAAATCTGACCCTTAAGGTTTACCTAACCCCACCCAGAAGACTGCCAGAGATCATCCATTCACACAACTTTACTTCAGGTTTCTGCAGAGATGTAAGGAAATGGAATTAAAAAGAGCTGGCACTGTCACAAAAAGTTTCAGAACATTTTCTTGGTGTCTACCAGAAGCTTTTCTTGGGCATTTAGAGTATTTTAATGTCAAAACCAAAATGAGCACTAATAGCAGACAAGCACAGCCTAAATTCACATCTTTTTTTCATTATTTTAATAATAATTAAAAAAACAGTTGATAAAAGCCAGTAATTTCCTACAGACTGCATGCTTCAACAGTGTACATGATTCTTTTATGAGCTAAACTTGGTACAAAACAAAACTTGTGCAACTTCAAATAGTCAAAAAGCAGAAATTAAAGGTTTCAAAAGGTAGTGTGAGAAAGAAAACCTCTCATTGAACACCTCAGAGGGTCTTGTCTGAGATGGTGACTGAGGTGACTATTTTTGCTCTTTGATTTTTTTACTGTATAACTCCAAAGCTAAGTGAAGAAAGAAATCAAGTGGCCTCCTCCAAATGACAGATGACTGAGATGGCCTTTCTGAACACCAAAAGCTGCGTGGGAAGAAAGAAGACAGGGACAGGATCAAAAATGAATCTCTTCTCTCCAGAGACAAAAAAATATGGCTCTGGAAATGATGGAACCAGTTCAAGAGAGGAGACACATTATATCAGACAAACAGATACTGTTGGCTGTCTAAGGAGCTTGCACCTTAGTGTATTGAAATGCTGGACTGATTTGAAGTATGATGTGGCTATGACTTATGAGAATTGAGTAAATGGAAGGGCTGGTAGGGATGAAGGTAACTTTACAAGAGAAAAATGGATCATTACAGGGAAAGAAAGAGAAACTTCTCATCCAAAAGTCAAAAAACTGCCCTGGAAGAACACAAACTTTCTTCACTTCTAGTAAGAAGGTCAAGGGGTAGCCAAGGGAAACTTGAGAAAATAAAAGCATGATGTAGTTTTAAATTTTTAAAAATAATTTTATTCTTTTCATCTTGTAGAAAGACAGTTCACTTATCTAAATGTTCATGAGGTACTGATTGGAAAGCCATGTTAGAAACTACTGTTTAAAATTATTTACAACTTCTCAGATTTCTGGAGGTAAATATAAAGAAATTCAGAAAATTCTAAGCTTTCCTAACACGTATTTTACCTCTAGAAAATATTACAATATACTCTGCATTTAGCTTGAAATTGGACAGATTCTGCTAGGGTTATTTTTCCAGCATATTTGAAATGAATTATAAAAAAGCAGAATATGGGCAACACTGACAGTCAGCAATCCTGGCAGGGCTCCCTCCTTCTTTCCTACCTCAGTACAATATTATCCTGATGCACTTGTCTAAAAATGTTGCTCTAGGAATTTGGGGCTTTGATACCCTTCAAGATAGTGACATCATTAAAGTTTTGCTCATTAAGAACCCAGCTGAACAGGAAGGTGTCCAATTATTGCCAAACAAAATGTAGGATGATATTTTTATTACTTTTTTTAATTATTGAATTTTGAAATTCTGACCAGCACTATAGAATCCTAGAATCCCTTAGGTTGGAAGAGACCTCCAAGATCATCAAGTCCAACCCTTGAGCCATTAGGGCTCTAAAGTCCTCTGCCAAAACAGATCAGAATCTGTCAGGGTTGGAAGGGACCACAAGGATCCCCCAGTTCCAACCCCTCTGCCATGAGCAGGGACACCTCCCACTAGATCAGGCTGCCCAGAGCCTCCTCCAGCCTGGCCTTCAAGACCCCCAGGGATGGGGCCTCAACCCCCTCCCTGGGCAACCCATGCCAGGGTCTCACCACTCTCCTGGGGAAGAACTTCTTCCTCACATCCAGCCTGAATCTGCCCACTGCCAGCTTTGCCCCATTCCCCCTAGTCCTGTTGTTACTCGATAGCCTAAAAAGTCCCTCCCCAGCTTTCTTGTAGCCCCCCTAAGATCCTGGAAGGCCACAATAAGGTCCCCTGGGAGCCTTCTCTTCTCCAGACTGAACAGCCCCAACTCTCTCAGTCTGTCCTCACAGCAGAGCTGCTCCAGCCCTCGGATCATTCTCGTGGCTCTTCTCTGGACACGCTCCAGCAGCTCCACGTCCCTCTTGTCCTGGGGGCTCCAGAAGTGGATGCAGTACAAGGTAGATGATAGAAAGCAGATCATCCTGGTGCCACCCCCATGCATATGCTGGGATGGCTCCTCCTCCTTTACACAGGCAGGCAGAAGAGCTTGTCACAGCTCCAAGGAGAGAAGGCTGGATGGAAGGCATTTGTCTCTGCATTACTAGTCTCTGGTGAGCATAAGCTGAGACTTTTAACATCAGTTTTTTTCCACAAAGGTTTTGCATTTAATTATAGAGTAAGGGCACTGTGTGTTCCAAGAGCAATCATTTTAGTGACACGTTATTCTGAAGCCAGCCTTCATTCAGTGTGACACATGCTGGTTATGCACTACCAAATAGAACTATAATGAAGTGAAGCTGGGGAAAACTACATTGCAATCTGAAGTAATGCCAGCTAAGAGAGCTTATCTCTACTTTAGTTTTATTATTATATTTAATAAACAATCTTTCATGCCTACAGAAGAAACAAATGAGAGCTTTCCAGGGTAGATACAAAAGCCTTGCATAAAAACATAATAAGTTACAACTACTGAACTTTCCATTTTGTACCAAAGAAAAAAAATTAACAGGCTGAAAATATAGAAAAGTTTATAATTATGATGTGAAGAAAAACAAAAGTCTTTCAAAGCAGAAGACAAAGAGTATGTTCCAGGTCATGGTTTGAGAATTTTTGGTCAGGATTCAGCATTTTGTATAAAGTGCATCGTGAGCTCTTACATTTGATTCCAAATTCAATTTAAAGATCCATTAAAGCACCTGATAAAACTTTCTAAGATATCTAGATATTGCTGCTGAGCAGTTCTGAAGGTGAATTTTTGACAGGTTCACCTCATCAGCTTTCTTAGAAAGATTTATCAGTTACCACCTATGAACACGAGGCTGCAAGGGAGTGAGGATCTTCCTTCTTTGCTGGCTCAGTCCTGTGAGCTGCAACAATGTGGTTGCTAGTTAAGCAAGTTTTGGCCTGTGATTGTATTTTTTTATGCACCATTTCACTTCTGCTGTATCCTGACAGCCTCTACCATGTTTATCCCTGCTGCCTAACTTGATGTGAGGCTTTGTTGCATAGTCCAGTCTGCCTATCACCACAAGTTCCTGAACCATGACTGAGGCTCAAGCCCTGTTACCATACAGGGCATTTGTTTGTTTTCCTAAAGTACAGTAATTGCTGCAAAAAGGCATCAAATTTTCCAGCTGTTGCAATAGGAGCTCTGAAGGTTTCAAAACTGATTGTTATTCTGTACATATTTGCAGGGTTCCTATTTCTCTTTATTTCAAGAAAAATCTGCCACTGAAAAATGTATTGCTTTTTTAGTATAAACAGAAAAAGTAGAATTTCTTTTTCCAGTTTCCCCAATTATATGAAATAGATCTTAAAATAGAGAAGATCTCATTCATATTTCCCAGACTTAGGGTTTTCATACCTCTCTGACTCACTGTAGGCAATTACTAAGTTATTGATGCATAAAAAGCTCTTGAGTGTACAAGTCTTTCCTTCCTCACTTCTCCTTGTGCCTGCTTAGTATGAACGTATTCATTCTATAGGTAAATTCATCCCTGAATAATTTACATTGTTGTAGAAGGAAATTATTACTGGAACAATGCCATGAAACATCCTTATTCAAAATTAGGGCAGGGCCAAAGCTTTGTGAGAGCAACGGGATATATAGGTTTTGGTCACCATTTTTATTTCTATTTTATGGTTCTTATTACAAAAAGACCTTCCATATGTTATTTTGTATGTTCTAGCTATACTCCTAGAGATGCATTCTTTATTAATTTCCATAATACACTTCACATCTGGAGGATATTATTTGCATAGCAACAGCTTCTGCAAAGACCAGCATCTTAAAATAAATTCCAGGAATATTAAACTCACAGCAAAATTTTATGGCTAGCTCAGTGTCAGCACTACTCAAAAATAAAATAATATCCTAAGCAAATATACACATTTCTGTGCTGTAACTGTAAAGACAGCTAGTAGGGGCAGAAACTCTCTGCTTGGAAGCTGACTGTATTCCTGTGAGGACACACAACTCATTGCCATAAGGTTATACCCTTAATTAATTTGCAGTCTGTATAGACCAGTCCAATTAAACAGTGTACAATGCAGTAAATTGTGTTTTCCCTCATCCAGGAGGCATCAGTTCCCTACATTCCACTCATACACATTCCCACAGTCAGATCTGGGAAATATATAACAGACTTCTAGACCATGAACTTGGGCTGAGAGATGAGAACTGGTTCAGATCATATTTGATCCTTTTACTACCCTTGATTCTGCCCGGCCTCTGAAATTATTCTGAGTTATTACAGACCTACTTCAGCAAAAGAATGAGACAAAGTTAATATTCCTCCATTATTACAGTCAAAGCACTTTTCCACGAAGGTTTTGACATGAATTCATCTTTAGTGTGACCTAGCAGAGCAAGAAAGTCTTCTGACAAAAACTTTGCCCTATGGAAAGCTTTAATTTTTTATTATTTTTTTTTTTAAATCTTTGTATCTCTTCTTTTTCATATCTCCAGTTTTACATGATTACTTCTATTCTCAAGCACTTCCAAACTTGTATGTGATTCACATATTAGGGTTTCCAATTCTGGTAACATGCATCATTTCCTTATATCTATGGCAAATGAATATCAGCAGTTGTAACTACTCTAATTACTGCAAATTGATCCTGCACTTCAATACAAAATAGAAGAAAAGTTAAAAAAAATTAATAAAATTAACCCCCCCACCCAAAACAGCACAGGAGTGATCTGAACAACTCAAAACCAGCAAACTCTTTCATTTCTAATCTAATAGAGTAATCATAATCTTTTGAGCTATAGAGTAGCTTTAGTATATTAACATAGAATCTCTTATGGAACAATGTGCTATGCCTAAGCCTTTCTAACTTTCATTTCTATAAGAAATTTTCTTGAAGATGCCCAAAGCCCTCAATAAAGTAGACACTACAATGTTTTTTAAGAAATGTAATAGCAAAATTAAATATGTCTAAAATATTGGCACTAATTCCAGTGATTAACCTTATTTTATTTAAGTTTGCACACTAAAACAAATCCAGTATTTCATGACTTTGTTTCTGCAATAGGCTCTCACTTTATCATAGCCATGTAGCCAAAAACAATCCTTTCAGATGAGACTGATTTTTGTAAGAAACTATATCTGTGAGAAATAAGCAGAAAAATTCTTGCTGTTGTGAGAGTTTTTTCCTTAACTAACCATTTCAGAGCTCTAGAAAAATCCTAGAGAATGCTTGCTGCTATTCAGTTGCTAGAAAGTTGCCATGGCATTGGGTTTTACTGCTGGCTTCCTTTCCCTGAACAAAAACAGCATCTTAGATCCTCCCTATGTGCTGTGCTCATTAAACTAACAATGCCAATAATTTTCCAACAAATTGTAAAAATTTAAAGAATGAGATAAACATGAAGAAATATCTTGTAACCATAAACCTGAATAATTAAGCTTGATGAGTAACTATATTATATATTCATGTGCACACTATATTTACATGTACTTGCATTTAGAAGGGTTTTTGGTATTATTCTGTAATAATAATGATTATTGCTAACAAGTGCCAGGATTCCCACACTTAAACTCTGCAGACCTTTAACACTATAACATTTTGGTTATGACAGAGATGATTAAAGGCAGGGAGATAAGGAGAGATTAAAGTTTAAGGCCATGTTAGCAGCACTATGACTTCAGACATCCACCATCCAACTCCAAATCATAGTCACCTTTCTTGTCATAGCTTTCTCTCTGTATAAAGGGTCTTTACCATCATCAGTCTAACTCAACCCACCACTCTAAGACTTGATGTTATATCACCTGCAAGCAGTATTTTTGGATTCCTTAATAATACCCTCTGGAAATCCTGTTATCTTGTTTTATCCTGCTAACCAAGGCTTACTGTCTCACAGAGCACCCCCAAACCTAGCTCCATTTATGACCCTCCTAGAGAACTTCAATCTGTGTTTCAGTGAGCTGGTGCATTTCTACCTGGGTTCAGAGTATCCAGCCTAGTCCAATTCTTGAATATCACTACTGAAAGCCCTAGTAAGAGAGAATGTGGTAAACTTGGCTCTACAGGGTGTAGCTGTTATGAGCTTATTGTCACAATAAAAAGATTGAGCTCAATTTTTCCCTGATTTGCATCCAGCGCCTCAGAGCTCTTCCATGCAGCATCACCTGCTGTGGAGCACTGTGGAATCCATGCTGCTGCTACTTGCAGGCTAATTAAGCTTTCCCTTTTGATGGAAAAAATAAATCCAGATATCAGAGTGTCAATGCCTGATTAATTCCTATAGAAGTGACAAGAATAGCAATTGAGCAATTGCAACAAGAACACAAACAAACTGGTCACGAACTGGTAGCATGGTCTGATCAGGTAAATCTGTCTTCTGACCATGAGCTGTTTCTTCTAGCTGCACATCTTAACCAGCCAGCACATGCAACCACAAGCTTGTTTTCTTCCTCACTTGCTTGGTTAAACATGACTGGCAGTTGCAAATTGAGCTGTTGCTAACTGGTATGTCTAAAGAAATAAACTAAAGCATTCTTATTAATTTCAATAACTTAAATGCTTCTACATGAGAGAAAAGAAACACAACAATAGCAAATTCTTCTATCAGCAGCCAAATTGCATAGGCTTGATAGTTTCCAGAATAAAGATAGCTTCACGACACCATGAAAAAAAAACAAACAAACAGAAGTCTTTGTTGGAAATGGCATGTTCATGCAGTTGGAATTCATTAAGCTCTCCCTAGTAAATAGAGATAATTTTCAATTTCGTTGTTGCAGATAAAGAAAAAGCAGAACTCCTTCCCAGACAAAACAATATACATCAACCCCCCTCTGCTACCTCACAATAAAGGAAGTCATAATCAAGCATCACAAAAGAATCATGTTTTTTTCTTTGCTAAAAACTATTTTTTTTTGCATTAAAAGCTTCAGCTTCAAGAGATTCGTGTTCATTTCTCCTTCTACCAAATGTGTTACTTGAGATATTCTCAATTCCTGCATAGAAAAGATGTCTCTGACTTCCACATTGTACTGAGATGATTAGCTTCTATGAGAATAACAAGAAAATCCAACTGTTCCAAATAATAGCTGCAATAGCCATTTAAATTGCTTTCCACCTATCCAAAGCTTCAGAGCCTTTATATGCAAAGATTCCTAATGGGATATTTCTCTGTATGAAGCAGAAATAACTAATGCAGAATTAGTGGTGGAAGTTTGTGTGTGTGTGAGTGAAAGGAGAGGGAGGCCTTTCATGAAGGTTTCTTGTATTTCTAGCTGGGCAAGAATGTTAAATTATTATTTATTTAATTTGCCTTGAGGGATTTCTAGATAATTCCTTTTTTCTCCCTGATCTTTTCAAGAACTTACTCAGATTAGGTCACAATATGTTCCAGATAAACTCATCCAGAAATCCCTTCCTTACCAACTGCTGGTGGAAAATAATGGTTACAGCTAAAACATAACCTACAAAGTGGAAAAGCTTTGGTTATCCAGATAATATAGAACATTATTCTATATTCTATAATATACAATAACATTGTATATTAAATACACAGATAATATAGAACATTATAGTAGGGCTGTCAATGCCCTTCATAAAAGTTACCTAGTTTAGACTCCTTTTTCCAAAGAGAGATCCTCTATTACACTCCCAAGAGATTTTTTTCTCCTAACCTGCTCCAAAAGATCTGCAGTGATGGAATTCCACCTCCCCAATATGGTTTTTCACAAGTTAAAGTTTAAAAGCCTGCTCAACATGTTTATGTATTTACTTTCCTCCATCATTTGTAATCTCAAGGTTGAAACCTCAGCAAACAAGAGAAATTTCCTATGGGAGATGGGAGGTCTGCTAATGAACTAACTGAAAGCAGGGGTCTTTACAGCCTTCTGGACCCAATCCATTTCCTAATTCAACTTGGATTATGGACTTTGCTATTATTATTTTTCTTGGGATTTATTTGCTTGAGGACAGGTAATTGTTTGTACCTTCTTCCTGCAGGAACACTTAATGCTGATGCCTACTGTGACCAGCTGGCCATCTTTTGATTTTCTTCTAGAGCCTGCCTTTATTTGAGGAAAAGCAGCATTTGCAGATGGAACTTTACAAATAATGATAGGAGCAATCAGTAGCACAGTTCTTACATCTTTCTTCTACACCCCAGGAAAACCTGCCCTTCTATCCTTTCTAGCTCAGCTGGAAGCAAGAAAAATCAGAGATCTCCTAAGAGGAGTTGAGATCAAGGTCTTCAAATCATTAGATATTTGAAATAAACACCTTATCTGTTGAGTCAGCCCAGCGGTGGGAAATTTGGAGATTTTCCCATTCATAAATTCAGACATTTTTGCAGCAGCAAAACTTCACCACCATGCACACGGCTAACACGGTGCTTTAAATAATGTGAAGAGATTCCATCTACCATCTCTTGACATCTAAAGCCCAATTAAGATTGTTTTCCTTGGATCCACATCAGCATCCTTGTTTTCTCTCTTGGTGAATCTGTTTTATGCAGACTGAAGTTTCCTGTCGATGGAGTTTGTAACATTTCAGGGGAGGAAATCCCTGCGTAGATCCCACTCATATTCTTAGCAGTTTTGGGGGTCATATTCA
This sequence comes from Merops nubicus, assembly GCF_000691845.1. NCBI lineage: Eukaryota > Metazoa > Chordata > Aves > Coraciiformes > Meropidae > Merops > Merops nubicus. Next base: position 1,796 of record NW_008602296.1, on the reverse strand, counting down.
GATTCTCCATGTGTCTTGGGGCATGGACTGCATCCAGCTGGTATGTTTTCTGCCTTCTGATAAACCCAGTACTGCTCCATCCTTGGCTCTGACTGCTTATTAGTAAATGCCCCAACTTGCCTGGCTCCAGTCTATCAGATCTGAAACAGAGGTGCTTCCTCTAGGTAAATTATGATAAATGGCACCACACACAAGACCCACTTATCATAAGTGTGCTTCAAAACCAATTATTTATCTCTCTCTAACTTTTAGAGCTTTATTTATCTCTCTCTAACTTTTAGAGCTAGATTTAGCCGAGGAACAGAACGCTGTAGGGGCTGAACAGTCTTTAAAGACTCACAATATAAATTGCCGTGTGATAATTACAGCCCAATTAAAATTCTGTGCTGCTCTCTTCATTAATTATCATCTCTAGCCTTACAAGTAAGCTGGGAGAGACTGCTGTTCTGTAGATCATGCAGTTATCCTCCCCCTGCTTTGACGTTGAGAAAACCATGCCTAAGTTCTGTGTTCCAATAATAGAGACCACAGCAGGTAAAACCCCTGGTTTACACTCTCAGTCTCATAATAACCCTGTTCTGTGACTCAGAAATGCTCCAAACACTCCACTGAATTCAAGCAGAGCTGTTGCTTCAGAAGGTATCAGGAACTCACAGTCCTGTGAACAGCAACACGAATGGAGGCCGTGGCACCAGGATTCACAAAAGCTGTTGGTAGCACATCTAAGCCTAGAGCCAAAACCTCAAGGCTGCACAGTTGCATTCTGCTACTTCATGAACTCATTCTGCTGCTTCTAAAACAAAGGATTTTGCTGGGTTTATCTAGTATGTCTTACCTTATCTCTAGTACTGTGTATCTCACTACTTTAACATTAATTTGGGAAGAAGTTACCCATGTCCTTCTGGAGCCTGCATAAAGGCACAATGAGCTTTTCAGGAGGAAACAAATACAGTCACAAACTGAGCAAAAATACCATTTCCCTTGTATACTCCTCATTCCACAACTAAAATATCTTTTCTATTTGTCAGACTCATCATTCATATTGATCACCTGTTGTGTTATACTGGTGTTTGGACCATCTGAAGTAGCTGATTTACTCATTCAGCATTAACTGATTTCGGTTGATCCAATACATTATTCCATCCCTAATTAGCTGAGTAAAATCATAGTCCAGTAATATTCTCTCTTTTTTTTTAAAGTAAAAAAAAAAAGTAGATTAAAAGTACAAAGAGCTCTTTTTTTTCCTGTTAAAGCACAACATGGATCTAACCTCAAGAGAGATGTTTTCCAGCAGCTTGACTCTCATTCTAAATTACTAACCACAGCTCCTGCATAGATGTTGAAAACCCAAAAAGATTTAATTATCATTAGCTGGAACGTATAAACTATAATAAAAGAACAATGCATTGCAAAAGGGATGGTAGTAAGAGGATGAACAGAGTGACACGTAATTTAAAAGATATTTCTCCTTAATAACATCTGTCAATTCTTCTCTGGTGTTTAGAAACTAAAGATCAAAGCATCTCTCACTTGAACAGGTTGTTAATGGGGATCACAACAACCAGCAAGGGATGAGCTGTGTCAGGCACAAGCTTAGAGTGTGGTGTGGGAGGACAGTAATACCCACTTCCACACCATGGATGGAAGGGAGGATGGCTATAGGGGTGGTTTTGGACAAGATCTTACCATTTATTACACTTCCTTATGAGCTTTCTCCTTCCCTTCATACTGGCCAATATCCCAGTGCAGCACATCTTCTCTCAGACTTATTGAACATGAGGACACAGATCCCCACC
>NW_008602295.1:0-6433 GCF_000691845.1 Merops nubicus | reverse complement strand
GCATCCCCCGAGGGGAGCGAGGGGCAGCCACGCCGGGCGCTCCTGGGCACGGCAGAAGCCAGAGACTCTTTCTGCAGGGCTCGAGTACAGGATTTTCTGCAGACACCACTCGCTTTGAGAGCAGACATCACCTCAGGCTGAGCCAAGGTCCTGGTTCTAAATGTTCAAGATTTCTTGCCACTTTAGAAATAGCTTTCTCACCTTTCCTCAGCATATGTCCTCATACCTATATGAGCATCCCCTTCCCAAGAGCTCCAGCTAACCCAAAACCACCTGCAAGACCAATCGGAAGATGCACTTGTCTGACCCAAAATGCCTTCTCTGGGCTGAATCCCGCTGGCCTGGGAGCACGCTTGATCTTGGATTCACAGCCTGTGCTGTCCAGCCCGAGACAAATCACATGGCTGTTGGCAAAACTTCAAGGCCAGCTGGGCTTTGCTGCAGAACGGTGAGAGACGGTGTCCGAGCACCCGAGGAGGAGATGCAAACCCCACAGCCCCACCACGCACAGCCAGGAGACCCTGATGCAAGCCCAGGCCACACGAGCGTGACAGCATGTGTGACACCAGGCCAGTGGAGAGCCAGCGACACAGGTGCCATGGGTGGGTATTTCTGGTTCTTTCACAGATTTCTGAGAGGTTCCCCCCTCCCAATGCAGCGTGCACACTCACAGAAAGGGCAAAGCTCAACCGGTCTTTGGCCTCTCTCCAGCCCTGCCAGACACACCGACACACCAGGAGCTCCCCGACTCCCCCAGCAAAGGCTCCTGCGGCAGAGGAAGCTCCAGCCCCTGCCCTGGCAGAGCACAGCCCAACAGCTCAGCTGTTGTACAAATGCAATTCAGGGCCAGGTCCACAGACACATTTGCATGTGCAAGGTGCCGTCTTAGATCAAGCAATTTCCTCACTACATGTGTCCAGCCTGGCCACAGCTGCTTTTGATCCCATCCTCTTTGTACCCTGATAACGTACAGAGAGCCTTTGTGTGTCAGCCTGTTTATTTAAATGGATTTGGAGCAAACATTTTTTTAAAAGCTGAAGCTTTGAGCCTTTAAGTGGGTTACCAGATTATATGCTGTCTCCATTTTAATTACATTTGGCTCGTTTTGTTTATTGCATACATTTTTGAGAATTATTCTCATCAGGAGAATTGGAAACATTTCGCTTTAGAAGATACCTGCCCTATAAAGGGATCCAACATCACACAGGAGAGATGATATAAACCTCCCCATCCCAAAGAGGACTCCCCCCTCCAACTAGGACAGGAGGAGAGGAAAGGCTTGGCAGAGCCATACATCCTCTAAGTCTAAAATGAAGCACCTGAATATTGGGATGATCAAGCCATCACCACTAGTGTTAAACAGGACTTTGGCAGCATACACAGAAAAGAAGGTGCTCTTACAAGGGAAAAGTGATCTTGGCTGTGGATCTCAGAGGGATAAGAGCACAGCCTGGCCAGGACACTTGTCACCCCCTGTCTCAGCCAACCACAGAGTGGAGAGAGCACCTGGAACTTTGCTGTCTCCCCTCAGCTTGAAACCAAGAGCACTCACAGTGCCATGCAAGCCCAGGGCATCTCCCCAGGGAGCCTTTCCCACCTGCCCAGGGTAAACCAGGAATTTGTCTTTCAAACACATAATGGAATTTGGCTTTGAGTTGGAAGTGGAGCGATCCGTCAAGGGGAAGGAGCAGGGCTCCAGCACAGAGCCTTGGTGAAAGGGATAGAAAGTGACCCCACAGACCAGAGCTGCACATTTAGGGATTGGCAATGTAAATGAGAAGAAATTTCAATACAGCGTAAGAAACTAATGAGGTCACATTCACCTCACATGCACAGCCCTGGCCTCCTAATTGTACCAAAGATAGCACAGGAGAGAGGGATGAGGGTGAGCCAGGGACAGCTCGGGCAGGAATTTTAGGGCTGTGGTGGTTTTGAAGGGAAGGGGGCTGACACTGCAACATCAGTTATGCCTCCAACAGCAGAAGTAGTGCACCCCAAATTACTTCAGCAGACTCTTGGCAGGGACAGGAGCTGTGCCACCAGAGGAGGAGGCAGCAGCAGCATTGCCTTCAGCCAACCACTGCCCTCCTGCTCTCCTCTCCCCCTGCAGCAGAGCTGCCCAGCACCATTTCAGGGTAGAACAGCCCTGCACTCTTTTTCTTGGTGGCACTTCTAGGAAAAGCATCATGAGCCATGGTTCATGGCAGCAGGGTGCTCGAGCCCATGCTCCCTAAATACAGCTCCAGTGTGGTAGTGGGATCTGGAGGCAGCTGCACAGGAGCTGCACCGAGCTGCAGTGGGAAAAGCCTCCATCTGCAACCAGTTTAGCAGGAGGAGGATTGAAGACAGAGGCTCCAACCCGATGGGAACTAGTCGCTATTTGTTTTGCTGTTGACATGCAGCTGCAGTAGCTGTGGGTGATTTTAATAAGATGGGATAATATTTCTATCAGTTCTGGGAGCTATAGATTGAACCCATATAGGCATCTGGCTCAGGGCTGAGTGATGGATCGCAACGAGATCCAAAGCTCTTCTCATGCCTTGGAGCCAGAGAGAAAGCACACATTTCATTTTGGATGCTGCAGTTTGGGGGCAGAGCTGGCCTCCCACTGCCACATTACAGCCTCGAGCATCACTGAAGAGCACTGACAGCAGCAAGCCTGCTCTGTCCCTGCTCCCCCACCCCACCAGTGACAGGGAGTGCTGTGGGACTGGAGCCCTTGCCACGCACAGGGCTCCTGGCTGCCCTCATCAGCAAATTAACCTCCTGAGAAATGTTCTCCACCGCATTTCAGCTGACACAGCTCCAGCAGACACACCAGAGACCACCCAGCCCACTCCTGCTTCTTCCCACCAAACCTGGCCCCACACAGCCCCTGCTCCCTCCCCAGTGTACTCCCTGCTCCCCCCAGCCTGGCACAGCCCCATACCTCAGTGCCCACTAGCTGAAAGAGCCCCAAACTGATGATTTTAGCACATTCCCTTCTTAGGGCAGCAGCTATTGAGGAGCAGGAGACCAGCTCCACATTCAATACAGCACGAGATAACGGCTTGACCCTGTATAACCCCATCCAAACAGCTGCTTTTCCCCCCCAAGAGCTTATTTTGCTAATTCCCTTTTTCATTACCCAGACAGTTTCTTGATCTCCTCAGTTATCCCATCGGTGCCAGGGCCATGGCCTTCACCCCAAGCACCCCAGGGCTGCATCCCCAAATCCCAGGGCTGGGTTCTGACACCCAGAGCCACTGGGGAGGGTTTGGGAGAGGAAATTTCTTAATGAAACCAGCTACCAGAGGCCACAAGCGGGGCTTCATCTTTTATTTTTTTTTCCTCTTTAATGAATGTTTTTATTGTCTCTCTCAATCTTTATTAAGTGAAAAGCCAGACAAGTAGTTGGAGGGAAAATATACTACAGCATGACACACAACCACTGTGCAGAGGGGACGTACACGGCCAGCACAACGCGTTTGGTGTGCAGAAAGGGATTAATAATTTAGTCTGGGGAATGCTTATTTTTGGCTGATGACCAGCACTTTCCTGCATGATCAATGTTTGCACCTTGACTTCTTGGTACACAATCAATCCGTGCCTGAACACAGCCCGAGTTTTGGGAACTGCTACGTCTGCAAGAGCTGAGCCACTCAGGGCTGTAGCACCGGTGTGGCTGAACCTCCTGACTTGCTGGGAGCTAAATATATTTTATAGTAAAATATAATTTATAATAAAAATCTGCCTGCTGCCCCAGCTTTAAGGAAATTGCATTTTCCTCAACAACTGCTATTACCTCCAGAAGATGTCAAGAGTTGATGGAGTTATCCTTTCAAAGTTGTCCTTGTTGGGCAGATGGGGTGTTCTAGTGGCCAGGTCCCAGCTCTGATCCTCAGAAGTCTCAGAGGCCCATCAGCCCCACGAAGGCAGCTCCCTGAGGAAGGACACAAGGGCCCAGCACTGCACTGGATGGTGACCCTATGGACACCCTCTCATATCTACCATGGCTCTGCACAGAGCCTGCCCTCATCCCCACACCCAGCCAAGCAGCCACAAAGCTTCACACTGGAGGCTGCAGCATTTCAGCAAACAGCTCATATGGTCTCTATGGCTCTCTGAAGCATTTGCACAAAACAAAGCACTGCTTTCGAGGGAGAGGCAGCCTTCAGAAAGGGGGAGAAAACCCAAACCTAACTGAAATCCAGCTTTCTGCTGCTTGGTCAGGGCAGGTCTCCTTCCAACACACTCGTGAGGTTTTGTCTTGCTCTCCCCTTGGGCACTGACATACAGCCCTGCTCCTGGCTCACCCTCGCTGCCACCTTGGAGCCCCAGCTCTGGGGAGTGAGGTTTTGGGTGAACAAGCCCTGTCCCAATGCCCAGCCTCACCCACCGAGCACACGCAGGGGGATTTCAGAGCAGGTCTCCCCATCCCAGTGCTGCCCTGGGGTCCCACTCTGCAGCTCCAGGGTTAGAGCAAGCACAGCCCTGAGCTTCCAGTCATCCCTCAACCTCCTCAAATCTGCATTTCTTGCCATTTTCTCCCAGGCTTTTTGGCTGGCAAAGAAATCCCCCTTCCAATACCCTGCTCTCCCCCCTCCCGTGCATCGCTTTCGGCTTTCATCTGGTTCCCATGCAGCACAAGCACCGCTGCTATCAGCAGCTCCCACTCTAATTGAATCTTCAAATCTTGTCTGACAGGAGGAGACAGGAGGGAAAGGAGCCGCTCGCTGCTGAGCCCCAGATCCCCAAGCACAGTGTGGTGCTCCCCCCAGCTCAACTGCCTGGCCCCCAGCACTGCTGCCAGAGCTCCGGGCATCCCAGGGAGCCTGCAAAGGCACCCCCACAGCCCAGGGTGGCCCCAGGAAGGAGGGCTACCAGGTGCCAAAAAAACAACAGAGCTGAGAGACCAGACGAGGGGAAGGGCAGAGCCACACAGAGCTCAGCCCCAGGCTTGGCAGGGATCAGAGCACTGAGACCTTGCTCACAACACACACAGGTTTCCAGGAGCGAGCAACCTTCTGAGCAACAGCAGTACACCAGCAAGTCACTCCACCACCCTCCCAAGCGACTGCAGGCTGGAGAAAAGCAACCCCCTTGTCTGCATCCAGGAACCCACGTCAGCCACAGACACCCAAGGGCATATCCACCTCCCCTGCCCCCACCCAGGGCACACAACAGCAACAACAGATCCCAGCAGAGCAATTCCCACTTAGGTTCTTACCTGCGCATTCAGGAGCCCCAGCCAGAGGACTGCCTCACCCCAGAGCTGCTGCAGCAAGACCCTTGGACAACCTCCTGGCCCCAGGTGCTGATGGGGAGGAGAAGGCAGGAGCTGGATCAATGATTGAGAGCTCCTGAGCAAGTGTTAATTGAGGAAAGGTGGACATGGGAAGAGGAGAGGGCATGGAGAGGGCAGCAGCTCCTGGTGCTGCTGGCGGCCAGGCATGAGCAAACCACACCTTGGCCCATACGAAAAGGATTAACCAAAATTTGCCCTACTGAAGGGTTTTCCAGCCAGCTGTCCCAGCACAGAGTGGCTGGGCTGAGGTGGCCCCAGCTGAGCACTATGTGGTGGAGGTCAAACTCATCAAACCCCCCTTGTGAGGGTTGTGCTGCTCTGGGGAGGGGGGTCACCATCCCAGGTGGCAGCTCTGGGGGGACACTGCACCCCCCATGAAACTGTCCCAAAACTGTGGCTTTCCCCTGCAAGCTGGGGAGCAAATGACCCAAATGGGTTTAAAATAAATGAACATTAAATAAGCCCGTGGCACTGATAGGAAGGACTGACAGACGTGGCATAAATGTTTCCTGCTGTCTTGAGAAGGGATGGTGAGGGCTGGGGATGGAGAAACAGCCTTTGAGGGGGGACTGAGAGGGGAGGGGACAGGACAGAAGGAAGACCAGAGCTACCCTGGGGTCTGGAGGGAGAAGAGAGGCTGTCAAGTCAGTGGGATGCTGGGTCACGAGCAAGGGTTGTGCCATCCATGCCAGCAGGCTCAGCAGGACTCAGCCAGGAGCCCAGCAGCGAGAACTCCCCCAAGCTGGTTGCTGTGGGCTGGGATGGCTGCCCCTCCTCTGGAGAGGGGGCTCTGCACCCATGGGCGGGCTTGGCCACAAGCTGGGGGCACCCCTGAGCGCCACTGGGCCTTCTGCACCCCAGACTTTACTCCTTCACTGCTTAAACCCTTCTCAATCATTAGTCATATTCCAGTTCACTCTCAACAACCCTCGATGTGGAAAGTTGGGTTGGTTTTTTTCACCCCTTTTCTTTTTTCTTTTTTTTTTTTTTTGAAGGCTTCTGCTGGGAAATCTGTGTAATTAATGGCCCTTTAAAGTAAAATATAATTAAAACCAATGTGGAGCATGCCGAAGCCTGCTGGCAGCTTGAGATGTGGGTGGCTGACGATGAGCAGGGCAACCGGGTGGCTGCGGGGGGAGGGGGGCA
>NW_008602294.1:2609-3234 GCF_000691845.1 Merops nubicus | reverse complement strand
ATTGGAGGAATTCCCATCAGATGGGTTTATTCTGAAAGAACCTAATTTTTGATCATCTGAACTTGGGGGAGCTGTTGAAGGACCTGCTCCGCCATTATCTGTCAAAACTGGGCGATCTGTTTTTGTTAGGTGTTTCTTTCCCGTAGCAGAGGGTCCAGGCTTTGCATCTGGTTCTGACTCGAACCCGGATTCTGCTTGAGAGGCACCCTCTTCCTGAGATGTTCCTGGGCGTTTGGTTTGTTTCTTTTTCTTAGTCATAGGAGCAATATTTACTGGTGCGGATTGAGGGTGAGTGTCTGCAGGGGCTGTTTGCATACCTAAAGTGCTCGGTGTTGGAATTGAGGCAGTAGCAGGGCTCGTTGTTGGAGTTCAGTTCTGGTTGTTGGAGTTAAGGCAGCAGCCTTCCCTGGTTTTATCTCTCTGTCTGGGGTAACTAAGGGATAGGGAGGGTGAGCACAAAACCTTCTCCATGGGTTCCTGCCCTGACCCTTAAACAGAGACAGAACAATTGGCACCCAACGTGAAGTTTTTTTACAAGAGATTTTACATTGAAAAAAAAATTGGAAGTTAAGAAACAAGAAAAAAAGCATTAATTACAGATAATTATCATATTTTTTGTGCAGGT
>NW_008602294.1:1815-2452 GCF_000691845.1 Merops nubicus | reverse complement strand
GACCATAGGGACGCTGCCTGGACCTCAGACCATAGGGACGCCTTGGACCCATGGTGGTAGCTATCACTCTTTTTCCCCTCTTTACTTTACCTTTCCTGTCAAACATTTACCTATTGCACGCCACTTTATGGGCAAACAATAAATTTCCACTGTTTGATTGAAGTAAAACACCTCTTTGGCTTTCTTTTCCACTTCGAGATCATAGCAAACCAACCATCACGCGTCTGCCGAGTGGAGCGGACCGTGACAGCCAGTCAGATGGAAAGGGGACACGGTGCATGCCGTGTGGCACACTGCTTTTTTCTGCATGACCAGGGGGAAGACATGAGGAAGTAGGATGGTCAACCCACCTTTAAATTGGAAGCCCGTGTACACAAACTGAGAGGGAAGACACCTGTCAAGAAGAGGCCATCCAAGAAGATTGTCAGTGTAGTCACAGAGGGAACACAAGAACGGAATCATTGATCTCCCAGGTATGAGAAGACTGAGATTGCCTCATTTGATCCTGATGAAGGGACTTCTGGTCTCGCACGGCAAGGGTCAGACAGTAAATACTCTGACTGGGAACAGGAATACTAAGTCCCTGCCTCTGGCCAGGAGGAGGAAAGGGATGACCATATATTGGAATGTGTGAGTT
>NW_008602294.1:1026-1781 GCF_000691845.1 Merops nubicus | reverse complement strand
ATAAGTCCAAGCCATTGGTAGACAATGGTGCACAGTGAACGTTAATACCATCAAGTCATAGAGGCACAGAACCCATCTGGATCTCTGGAGTGACAGAGGGATGCCACGAATTGTCTGTACTGGAGGCCAGAGTGAGCTTGACTGGGGACTGGCCAGGAGGAGGAAAGGGATGACCATATATTGGAATGTGTGAGTTTGATGGCTTGGCACATTGAGCTCACAGAAGTCCAAGCCATTGGTAGACAATGGTGCACAGTGAACGTTAATACCATCAAGTCATACAGGCACAGAACCCATCTGGATCTCTGGAGTGACAGAGGGATGCCACGAATTGTCTGTACTGGAGGCCAGAGTGAGCTTGACTGGGGACAAGCACCCCATTGTGACCAGCCCAGTGCAGCCTGGGCATAGGCTACCTCAAGAGGGGGTACTTCAAGGACCTTCAATGAGCTTTTGGGGTAGCCACTGTGAATACAGAGAAGATAAAACAACTATCCACCCTGCCTGGCCTCTTGGAAGGTCCCTTTGTTGTGGGGCTGCTACGAGTTCCAGAACAACACATACCAACTGCTATAAGGACAGTGCACAGGCAGCAACATCGCATGAACCGAGACTCTCTGGCTCCCATTTATGAGTTGATTCGTCAACTGGAGAACCTAGATGTGATCAGCAAAACACATTCGCCTTTTAATAGCCCCATACGGCCAGTGAAAAAGTCTGACGGTGGGTGGAGGTTGACAATAGACTATCCTGGC
>NW_008602294.1:0-429 GCF_000691845.1 Merops nubicus | reverse complement strand
AAGATCAAGAGACCTGCACAAGAGATTCAGTTCTTGGGAATAAAATGGCAGGATGGACGCAGTCATGTGCCTATGGCTGTCATCAGTAAGATAGCAACTATGTCTCCACCAGATAACAAGAAGGAAACACAAGCTTTCCTAGGCTTTGTGGGGTTCTGGAGAATGCATATTCCAGGCTACAGTCAACTTGTGAGCCCTCTCTATCAAGCAACCCAAAAGAAGAACCACTTTGAGTGGGGTCTTGAGCAACAACAAGCCTTTGAGCACATCAAACAGGAGGTAGCTCGCGCAGTAGCTCTTGGGCCTGTTTGGACAGGACCAGCTCTGCAAAAATGTACTTTACACAGCAGCTGGGGAGAATGATCTCAGATGGAGCCTCTGGCAGAAAACATCAGGTGAAACACTGTCACGGTCTGCTCAACTCGGCGG
>NW_008602293.1:0-17362 GCF_000691845.1 Merops nubicus | reverse complement strand
TTTCCACATCGCCGAGGGCCGCGGTGGCCATCGCCGGCGCTGGCGCTCTTGGGGGAAAACGGCAACAAAAACTTTTAAGCTGGAAGTAAGGAAGTGGAATGACTGCGGAGACAGCGCAGCTCAACGCCCGCGCGTGCCTGTGGCTGCGCCCTCCCGAGTCAGGGCTGGGCAGCGACCCGCTGCTCACCGCGCTCCCAGCTCTCTCCCTCCCTCTTTCTCCCCCTCCCTCCCTCTCCTCGCGCTTCTGACTCGCAGGAACTCAAGTCTGCTTCCGTCCGTTTTGGAGGAAAACGTGGGCCTGTTTGCCGAGCCTTGCCCCAGGGACGAATATAGTGTGTGTTTAAACCCACCTGCAGTTTTAATGGAAGAAAGGGTGTGGGACTGACAGAGGAAAGAGAATCATTCCAAAGTAAATCAAAAAGCCTGTACAAACATGAAAAGTTAGGTACAGAAGTGTAGCTGTTCTAAAGCCTATTAATTTACCATGGCTCTGCAAGCTGTTTGGCAGAGGGATGCCCACTGTAATTTGGAAGAGGAGAAAGACATCCGATTCCTGAAACTAGTTCCTCTCTCTCCCCAAAGGAAACTGTGAGTTAGTTTTAACCCGCAATGCTCCAGAAACTTACACTTGAACATTCTTGTGGCAGTTTCTTCCATCTTCTCTCTGGAAATGTGTTTTTCATCCTCTAATGCTCCTGAATCCATCCATTCTTACATATTCCAACAACATAAAGTATTTTCTTGGTAGTAACTTAAACGTATTTCCTTTTTAGTAACTCTCCCTTCTGTGGGTATGGATTGCTCTTAAGAGTTCCTTTAACAGACAGTTACTGGATTACAAAGAAATGTAATGTTTCCTTGGGCTATTATATAATCTCAATACAGTTTTTCCTATATGTGTACCATTATATCTTACAAAATACTGTTAAGTACATGCTTTTTTATTTCCTTTGTAGAAGGTATCTATGTTCAGAAAATCTTAAACATAGCTCACTATAAATGTAGGTATTTCAAGCTGGTTTTCTTTCCTCGTAGGAGGCTTAGGTTTGTGAAGGATGAGAGGACAATATGAAAATTAATGCACTCAGAAAAAATACCAAATTCAGTATAGCAATTACTAATATAGTTATTATCTCACTCAAAATATAACACATTTATAATTCCAATTTGTTTGTTCTGTTATATGGAGTATGTTTCCTGCCAGAGGGAAATCTGTGTTTGATACCAGCCCACATGTTTGTTTATTTAATTATGGAAATGCCACATAGCCGCTCTTATTACACACGAGAGTTTCCATACCTGTATCCTTCACGTGCTATTCAGGTACTCTTTTTTTGTTTCCTTTCCAGCTGAAGACAGCAACACTGGAAATGTGCAGCTGGTACAGTGCAGTCATGTTCTGAAAAATGACTCAAATTCTTTTACAGTACTTATAACTTCAGAACAAACTTCTTTGGGCCTGGATGGTAGCTAGAGATCTGTTTCTACATGTGCATGTATAAAACCATTGATTTCAAATTCTTTTTTCCTTCACTGTGGAAAAATGTTGTTTAGGCTGCCTTTTTATTAAAAGTCAGGTCCAGTTCCTCAGTTCTACAGGAGCAAGCTTAAATGTGTCTTGAATGACGAGGTACTTTATTAGAAGAGGGAAAATCAAGATGCAAAGATGTGATAAGAGTGCTAACTCTGTAGTCTACATTGAATAAGATATTTTCATCGTGCCTATTTCTGTGTCTTTGTAAAACTGCATTTAAGTGTCGGATCTACATAATTGTGGTAATTAAAAATACCTTAATGCATAGATTCATAGAATTATAAATTCTATTATGTAAATATACACAATTCTTTGTGTACTCATAAAGTATCACACCTAATTTACCTTAAATTTTTAAAGATCTGAGTAATTTAAGCTCTCGGTTTGGCAATGGTCTTCATGTGGACAGCTGTAAAAACAATTGACCAAAACGATGAAATAATCAGGCAGTTACATCAGCAGGTAGTCCAGCCGATCAGCTGTTAATGTTCATGGGATCAAGTCTGAAGTAAAACCTCTGAAAATCATGTAGTGTGGATATCAAGTTCTTAGCACCAACAGTTCTTTTCTACAGATGTGTTGTATCACATTGTTGAGTGTAGATACAGCCAAAGAGCATCAGAATATAAAAATATTAATAATTTCATAAACTTCCTGAATGTTTTCTGGAATCTCCTGTCCATCATCCATCCATTGGAGAGATTATTCAGTACACTTGCCTTGAAGTAGTGGCCAATATCATGGTGACATTATTTGTTGTGGTTTTTTGGTTTTTTTTTTAAGATGCAGTAAATAAATTCTAAAATAGGCCAAATCTGCATCTGGAAAGTATATTTCTAGAACTGAGCAAGTTATGCATGAAGTGCTGGGGTTAAACCCCCAGCCCTGAAGGAGAGTTGGCATATGGATGATGTCCACAACGAGGCAAGAAAGCCCCTCCTGATTGGTTTTCACCCAGGGTCTGGCCAGCCTTGGGTGGGAATTGATTAGGAGATCACCACCAGGTGCCCCCACCTTCCACATTAACTTGGAGGTGGGGCAAGAAGCCACCTCTATAAGAGCTGACTCCACTGATAGTGGGTTTGGGAGGTTTGTCTATATAGTGGATGTGCTGTGTGGGGGTTTTGGCTATTGGAAGGGCTCCCTGACTCTTCATGGCAAGTGGAGTTCACAGGATGGCAGGGCCAGAACATGAAGCTGTCTCTGAGTTGTTGCTATATAACTGGGCTCATGGCCTGGCTGTGACCATTGGCCATGGCTTGGCTCCTTGGCTGGCTTGCTCCCTTCTTCATGTACCCTCTGGTGGGTGAGTGCATTGACTTGTTCCTCCCTCTGGTTGTCTGGCACTTTGGATCTCTGGTGTGTGATGTGGTAGCAGATGGAGGAGTTTGGCTGCTGGTCTGCCTGTTAATGATAATATCATTTGATATTGGGCAAGCGATCAGCAAAACAAAGTAGAAGCAGACAACTCCTTTATCTCATTTTAACTTTTTATATTAGGGTAGGATAAATAGCATCCAAGGCTTTCCTTGAAGGAATCCTAGTGAGTTTTTTTCAGATAAACTGCACCTTAAGCATGTTATTTTAAGATACATATAGTATCAACGTTAAACAGCACTACAAATTGCTGCTGTGAATATATTTCTTAATCCGGGACAGAATTAGGACCTTCTAGTAGTTGCTGCTAAATATAGCTGATGCAACTTTGTTCCTGTCAAAGTAGAACAGAAGCTTATGTTTCATCTCTGAGAATTTGAATTTCAAGTTGAAAAAATATTAGGGGAAGGTTTTCTGAAAGTGCCTAAGTGCCATGGAAAAATTGACCAGTGTGAATGGAATACATTCCAAAGATACATATGCTTTTACAGCATTTCACTGAAAAAATAAAAGTACATTCACGTGAAAGGTGTTACTTAAAACCTACGCACATTAAGGAGGTTCTCCGGAAATGTCTCTGCGTCAATATTTATGTTTTATTAAAGCTACAAAAGATCCGTTTAGTTCCATTTTACAGTATAAGCATCTACAGAGACAGATTTCTGAAAAATGGACATTTATTTTGGAAAGCTCTCCATTGTTCAAATGGCTGAAAACTCCTATCAAAACAATTGCTTTTCCTGTCTTCAAATCAAGTCCTTGTGCATTTCATTTCCAGTGCTCACGACGTTTTTATTAAGCCTTAATAATTTTCTCTGGTTTTTAATTAGTTTTATTGACTCCTCTTAGACATTTTAAACATAACTTCAACCTGCTCTATTTTCAACCTAAAACCCTTTCTTCTGTTTTATTGGTTTAAATCTCTTCTGTTTGGTGGGGGGCAGGGGGTTGTAACTTTCAGCTTTCGGTTGCTTGTCGTTCTCTGCAAGTGTTAGATTTTTGTCTGTGGCACTTTCTCCTTTTAGCAGGACTGAAGGCTCTTTTTTGGTGGTAGCATTAGCAACAGGCTTGTAAACCCTTAGAAGTTAAGGTATATGCTAGCTAGCACAATTAAATTATGCTATTTAATCATGCCATGTGAATGTATTAATATTACAAGCTCATATTAGATATCAAAAGTTAGATGGCAGTTGGTGAAAAGCATCCTTACCTTGATGAATATTCAGAGTTTCCACTGACTTTACATTAGCTACCAAATCCTTACTTCTTCTGCAAACTCTGTTCTAGAAGACTGCAGCTTAGGGACTACTATTAGGGAAACACAATTAAGAGAAAGAGCATGACCATTCATTATTGCTTTTTGTGTAAAGTATTTTAAAATTATTCTCAGATGTAAACTTATTTAGGAAATAGCGATTTCTAAGTCACCAAAACTTTGTAAGATCTGGATATCCTTTTCATCAAGTTTCTTTGTCAAGGCTGGCCAGAGAATGACCACCTGAAAATACATGGTGGGGTACTGCAGGAGTCTGAGGTGAGCAAGCTGTAAGCTGTCCTGCATGCTGCAGAAGCTACCCCATCGCTCCCACAGTGCTGCCTGCGTATCCAAAAGAGCAGAGGGGTTCTTCTACAGGCCCTTGAAAAGTAATTCTAGCATGTTCACTCAGAACAAAACTCAAACTTGTGTGTAAGCACCAACACTTTACATGAGTGGATAACAGATTTATGCTTCAGTGAGTTCAGTTCAATGTTAACTCTGCAGTGGGACTGCTCCAACTCACTGAAATCCAGATGTTCATCAGGTGCATGGGTCCTGCTGTGCAGATGTGCCCAAGGGTACCAGCTACCAAAGTTGCCATTGACAAAGGTTGATCAATGAATGGAGTGTTCAGCAACCTTAGCTATCTGATTTGGATTTTTGCTGGAATCGGTGCTGATCATTCAGGGATGTTTTGTTACTGCTGAGAGAGTCAAGGCCTTCTCTGTTTCTTACTCCACCCTATGAGTGAGGAGGCTGTGGGTGCACAAGAAGTTGGGAGGGGACACAGGTGGGACAGCTGGCCCGAACTGACCAAAGATATTTTATACTATGTGATGTCATGCCCAGCATATAGAGCTGGGGTAAGAGGAAGGAAGGAAGGAGGGGGTTCAGGGTGATGACTTCTGCCTTCCCAAGTTGTGATTATGCATGGTGGAGCCTGGCTGTCCTGAAGATGGCTGAACACTTGCCTGCGGATCAAGTAGTGAATTAATTCCTTGTTTTCCTTTGCTTGCAGGCACAGCTTTTGCTTTACCCATGAAGCTGTTTTTATCTCAATCCATGAGTTTTCTCACTTTCTTCCAGTTCTTTCACCACTGCACAGGGGTGAGTGAGTGAGTCAGTGGGTGGGGCTTTGTTGCCAGCTGGGGTTAAACCTTGACAGTCCTTTTTGGCACCCATTGTGGGGCACAAAGGGTTCTAGATAACACCAGATTGGATTGTAATGTTCCAGATGGAATTTATAGCTGTTATTGCTGTTTAGCTGTTAATTGGCAGGCTCCTGTGCTTGCCGTGGGGCTTGCTTGCTTCACCGTGCCTTACAGTCCAGTGCTCATTGGTGGCTTTTTGCTTTTGCTGCCCTGCTGATCGTCTCACTCTGCTGTGCCTGGGGACATTCTGATAACAGCAGTGGCAACATGCCTGGCCTGGCAGATGGCCACAGCACTCCTACTTTTTCTGTGCTCCTGTACTGGACAGGCAGGAACTCCAGTGTGAACTTGAGTTAAAGGGACTGTGACCTGTGGATGATTCCACATGGGAGCAGGACACCCTGAAGTGTTTGTGGCTGTGGATAAGCCCATGCCAGAGAAGGTACATCTCAAAGTGGCTGTGGTTTTGTCTGTGCCACAGCAGGTGTACCTCTGAAGGGGTTGTGGCCCAAGGCTCAGTCTGCGATGGAGAAGGTACACCTCAAAGACTCTGTGGTTATGGATAAGTCCATGCTCCAACAGGTACACACTGAAGCATCAGTGGCTGTGCATAAGGTAATGCTGGAGCACATCAAAGCATGTGGCCACGGGTAAGACCACAACAGAGCAACCCCTGGAGGGACTGTAGCCATGGATAAGGCCATGTTGGAGCAGGGTCACTCTTGAAGGGACTGGCTGTGAGTAAGGTCCCAGTGGAGCAGGTATATCTCTGAAGGCATTGTGGTCCATGGATTGTGGGGTCCATGGTCCATTGTGGGCCATGTTGGAAGAAGTGCACCTCAAAGGGAGTCACGGCTGTGGATAAGTGTGTGCTGCAGCGGGTATACCCCTGAAGAGACTGTGGCCCCTAGATAAGGCTCCACTTAGAGTAGGTAGAACCCTAAGGGACTGCAGTCTGTGAATGTATCCAAGCCACAACAGGGGCAAGGGGAGAAGTTCATTGCAATGTTCAACCCAATGATCTGGTCCAAAGGGGCCAGGGGTGGAAATTATAATGTAAGTACTTTTAAATTGTTGTAACCCATGCTTTGAGTTGTTATAGGAATTACTGTAGCAGGTACCACCTGAAACAGTGGAAGGACAAGTCTTACAAGAAGCTGGCTTTGATGCCCAATGACTCATGCAACACACCACCTCTCCTGTCCTGAGTGACCACTATAACAGATGGAGCCCCGTCATGGACTAAATGAGCTCTAGTGGACATTTTGTGGACATTTTATGAGCAATTGACAGCTGTATTACAGGAGTGGTTCATTAGGGGAAATATTTGTGGATGATATCAAAGGATGGGAAGGGAGGTGATGGGTAATATGAATGTATTGGATAGTGTGGCGTAAATGATGTGAACATGATCGATGTGGTATGGAATAAGGGGTAGAGAATGTGCTGGGTTTGGCTGGGAGAGAGTTAATTTTCTTCACAGTAGCTGGCCTGGGGCTGCTGCTTGGATTTGTGCTGATAATTCAGGGATGTTTTCATTACTGCTGAGCAGTGCTTACATGGAGTCAAGGTCTTCTCTACTTCTTGCCCCATCCCACCAGTGAGTAGTCTGGGAATGCACAGGAAGCTGGGAGGGACACAGTTGGGACAGCTGACCAATGGGATGTTCCATACCATGTGATGTCATGCTTAGCATGTAGAGCTGGGGGAAGGAGGAGGAAGGGACACACACATTCAGAGTGATGGTGTTTGGCTTCCCAAGTAACAGTTGTGTGATGGAGCCTGGCTTTCCTGGAGATGGCCAAACACCTGCCTGCCAATGGGAAGTGGTGAATTAATTCTTTGGTTTCTTCTTATTGCTTGTGTGAGTTTTGCTTTATCCATTAACTGCTTTCACCTCAACTCACGAGTTTTCTCACATTTCCCTTCTGATTCTCTCCCTGTGCCAATAGGAGCGAGCGAGTGGCTGTGTGGGGCTTCATTGCTGCCTGGGGTTAAACCACAACAGCTACACAGGTTAAAACTTTGCCACAATGTATAGAAATTTCATGTTTCTATGATTACATCTGCTATCAAGTCTGTTCATCTTTTCAACCAGTATCACAATATTTATTGAAATCCCACTGTTGTTTGTATGCATTTGTTTTCTCTTAACTGATAACTTCTGTTTCTATAGTTTCTCTGTTTGTATTAACTTGTTTTGTTTTCTTTTATGTAATTATTTTGGCAAGGCCTATTTTTTTGTTTATGCTACATCTAACACTGTGTCATTGTGGTCCAAAATGAAGAATCCCACAGGCCTGTGATCACACAGTATGAAATACAGCACTGTATGACCAACCCCTTTATGTGAAAGCTGTTCCACAGACTGCAGTCTGATCTGACAGCCCATTGTCCATATACCACCCCCATTTCATATGCAGATGTTTTCCATGTTACTATGTGCTCCTTTTGCCTCCAGTTTCAAATCTTTTTGGTTTACAGCAACAGATCCTTTGCCCTTTTTCATGTAGAAAAGAGAATTTTCTAAATTCTAAGCACATTACCTATCTCTCCTTCCCTTGCAACCACATTCTTTAGTTTGTGCACAAGGTTTATGATGGATTATTCATGTCATACTCAGGTTATATTTGTGTTATATTAGATTCACTAAATTACTCAGTTTTCATTATTGGTGCAGCTAATAATATTAAAGTAATTTTAAAATAGTATTTTTTTTCTAAAAACATGATAAATGAAAGCGGGAATGAACCTGTATTTCATTACAGCTATTTTTAATCTAGACCTTTGTTGTGCATGTGTCTTGCATGTGGTTTCATACGAAATATGAATATAAAGTGTATCTTTTATGATCATAAGAATACACAATTATAAAGTATTATAGCTCTCATTTTAAGTTTATGAAGAATTTTAAATGCGTGATTACTTTATTTTCTTAAGCCCGTTTAATTCTTGGTAAGAAATGGAGGCTGACTGCAAGTCATGCCCACTGGATGGCGGTGCTGAGTATATAAAAACGAGCAGTGTAAGGGCTGAAACTTGCACAACCAACGCTAGGACCAACAACATTTACCTCGTTTTGTTCACGAGGCAGGAAAATAAACAGAAGTTGATATCTCACAAACTAAACATATTTGTTAGTCATCAACTGCTTTAGTTTAACTGCCAGGTTTGTTCTGTCGTTTCCCAGGACCTGCAATTGCTTGAAAAAGCTCACAAATGTAATTTCCCCCCCCCCCCCCATTATAAAAAAGAGGCACCAAATTATTTTGATGTCATTGTAGTTAAGCAGTTAAAATTATCTGTATGTATAAGCAACCCCAGATCACTTTCCTGTATTTTTTTTGGAAAGAAAACTTAAAAGTGTTGTTCTGTAACAGTCAGCAGTGTGCCCAGGTGTCCAAGAAGGCTAACAGCATCCTGGCTGAAGTGTGGCCAGCAGGACTAGGGAAGTGACTGTCCCCTTGTACTCAGCACTGATGAGGCCACACCTTGAATACTGTGAGTTTTGAGCACCACAGTACAAGGACACTGAGCTGTTGGAGCAGGTCCAAGAAGGCGCAATGAAACTAGTGAAGGGTCTAGAGATCAAGTCTTATGAGGAGAGGCTGAGGGAACTGTTTGGTGGGTTTTGTTTTTTTTTTTTTTTTTTAGCTGGAGAAACGAGGCTCAGGGGAGACCTTACAGCTGCCTGAAAGAAGTTTTTAGCAAACCTAGTGAACTCTCTTAAACCAGGTAACAAGTGATAGGACAAAAGGGAACAGGTGCACCAGAAGAAGTTTAGATGAGGTATTAAGAACAGTTCCTTCACAGAAAGGGTTGTCAAGCACTGGAACAGGCTGCCCAGGGAAGTGGTGGAGTCGCCATCCTTATGTGATACTTAGGGACATGGTTTAGTGGTAACCTGGCAGTGCTGAGTTAATGGTTGAACTTGATCTTGAAGGTCTCTTCCAGCCAGAATTATTCCATGACTATTGACAACTAAATTCACATATTTAGAACTTGTATTTAAAGATCAGTGAGTTGTAAAACTTTTGTAATGCAGTAACTCTGAAGTTACTTTAGAGTACTTTTCAGATATCAAATATGTGAGGTATCAAAATAGTAAAAGCTTTTGGAAGTTTCAGTTGTTCCATCAGAAGGTTGTATATCCTTCTCTTTCAGTCAGTGTATCAAATGCAGACAGCTCAGGTACTTTTAACGTGGGGTGGAATTTGATATAAGAATTTACTGACAAAAAAGTAGTCTGGCATTTAAGAGGTTTCAGTCTTCCTATTTATCACATGGTTAATCTAAGCCAACTTGGAAAAAGAAGAAAAGAGCTTCTAGTGAAGCTCTTCTTTGACTTTTCTTCTGACTTGCTGAAAATGGAGGAGTCCTGGCTGAGTTTAATTATTGGGACTTTGCTTTCAGGTTTTTAACTTGAATATGAAACTACCCCTGAAGCTCACTATAGTAAATAAGCCGTTGTTTGCAGTTTTCATGCTTTAGCTTACATGCATAAAATCCCAAAGGTATTACGTGCTACAGAACTGCAGTAACAGTTGAGTACAGACTGTTGTAACAGGGTCATCTGTGTCTGCTGCATTAGGAGAATGGAAGAGCCACATGAGGGCACTGTATACAACAGAAGGAACGTCGTGAAGTTCCAGAGTAAGTTATTTTGCCTCTACCCGTTCATGACTAAGAAATAATCTGTTTATGCTATCAGCAGTGAACCAAACAGAACTCTACAATCAAGCCAATGTGATTCTAACTCCTCACCTTCCCCTTTGATTCAGAAATTGTGTAATTGCCATCAGAAAGTGATTCAACCTCCTTTTTCAGCAGTATGGCCACTTTTTAGAAGAGATGCATAGATCATATGCACCATAGTAAAATAATATTAGAAATCATAATAATCATAGAATAGTTTGGGTTGGAAGGGACCTTAGAGATCGTCTAGTTCCAATCCCTCTGCCATGGGCAGGGACACCTCCCACTAGATCAGGTTGTACAAAGCCCCATCCAACCTAGTCTTGAAACTTCCAGTGATGAAGCATCCACAACTTCCCTGGGCAACCTGTTCCAGTGTCTCACCACTCTCATAGTGACAAACTTCTTCCTTGCATCTAATCTAAATCTACCCTTTTCTAGTTTGAACCCATTATCCCTCAATCTGTCACTACCAGCCCTTGCAAAAAGTCTCTTCACGTCTTTTTTTGAAGGCCCTCTTCAGATACTGGAAGGCTGTAAGAAGGTCTCCTTGGAGCCTTCTCTTTTTCCAGGCTGGACAACCCCAACTCTCTCAGCCTTCTCTTAAAGGAGAGGTGTTCCAACCCTCTGATCATCTTTATGGCTCTCCTCCGGACCTTCTCCGACATGCCTATGTCCTTCTTGTGTTGGAGGCTTCAGAGATGGATGTAGTACTCCAGATAATCCTCAGGAGATACTTGTAACACAATGAAAAAGTACTGCTCAGTGAATACTGTGAGAGTAAGAAGTCTGCTTCTCTTTGTTTGCTAGGCACAACATTTTGGAGAAAACAGTAGTGTAAACCTCGAGTAGTTCTACTGCTATTCTAAAAATGTAAATGTAAACCCCAGCATAGTGCTTTTTGATATGTCTGTGTGGGGTATGTATAAATACACATAGGTGGAAGAAAAATATTTGAACTTGGTGATTGCACAACCCTTAGTGATGAAGAACCTTTGACAATACAACTTAGGTTTGAGACAAGGTGGAATTTGCAGAGCTGTTGTTACCAGAAGAAAAAAAAGTAAAAAGAACAAGTAATGTCTTTCCTAAAATATGATCAATAGGAAATGTCTAGTGCCCATTTTGAAAGCACCTTTTTCCAAATTAGACATCATTCTGCTGTCAGTTTCCTCATGAGGGTTTTGAGAAATGATTTTATAAATATCTATTTGTCTCTCAAATAGTTCTGTACAACACTTCATACTTAATGGAGACTGAAACCTCTTGTAATGTGCAAACAGGGTAAACAGTATGAGAAAAGACAGTTCATAAATAAGCCAGCTGGCAAAATAGCATCATTGAGGAGATAGATTAGTTAAGCTAGCATTTGATAAAAGATTTCCTCTTCAGGAAAGACATGTTGCTGTAGCTATTTATGTGTATTACTGGTAGATTAAGAACTAACAGCTCTTGACATCAAAGAAATACAAAAGCTCTGTCACATAGTACACTATGAATAGCCCAATAATCTCCTGTTATACCAAATACGATTTGTTGTGGTTTGAGGCTTGGAATGGGGTCGTGACCTTCCAGCAACTGGGAGGACCCCGGGTGGGGGTGAACCATTGTATTCCCTCCCCTTCCCACACACACTCTGATAAGAGGCAGGAAGTGGGTTCTAATTTCACTCCTGCTCTGCAGCTCGGAGAGGGAAGTTGTCCTTTCACTCCGTGGGACCTTGGAACCATTTCTGAGGGTTTTGTATATTTTGTTTTTTGTATTTTTCGCTTAATCTTTGTATATATTATTTTCCTTACCTCCCTTTTTTGTTTTCTGTTCCTTGTTAAACAATATACTTCATTTTTTTTCCAAAGTCTCTCTCTCTCTCTTGGGGGGTGGGGGGGGAGAGGTGAGTACATAGTTCTGTTCCATGTGGGTCCTGCCCTGAAACCCTTTTTACACGGAACCAGGACACTATTCCATTTAATTTTTTCATTTGTATATCTTTATTCTCTTTAGTTTACAGACACCTTTAATTTGTGTCTAGTGAGCTACATTTATTCAGGTGCTTTTGCTTTTCATTTTTTATTCTTCACTCTTGCCCTTTGTTATCACAACCATCTACCACCTAGAAAAAAAAAATCTGTTCCCCCATCCAAAATAAGCTACAAGTGCAAAAAAAAATCTAGTCTACAGCCAACCTGTTAACCAAATGTGAAGTTGTCTTAGTATTTTTTGTTCATATGTTCATTGCATAGTTCTGA
Organism: Merops nubicus; assembly: GCF_000691845.1. Lineage (NCBI taxonomy): Eukaryota > Metazoa > Chordata > Aves > Coraciiformes > Meropidae > Merops > Merops nubicus. The sequence continues at coordinate 5,101 of NW_008602293.1, read as the reverse complement.
ATGAATATGATATCTTTAAATGTGTTTGTCTTTTACTGTATTATCTGACTGGTTATGGCATTCACCTTTGTGGGAGGTAGTTTCTCAATGTCTTGATAGTTCCTGCCACATTATTGCATTGGCTTACCTTGCTCTACAAGCTAAACCTTTTACAAAGCATGGTTGTATGCAAACAGTTTGTGGTATGCACATTCCTGTGGTGTGGTACATTCACATCAGGCTGCCTGAGCCTTTTTAAACCTTTCAAGAAACTTTTCATGCTAGCAAACTCTGTTTTCTGTTTTTTGGTTTTTTTTTTTTATAAACTTCTTTTATAAAGCCTGTTTAGAAGACTTTCAATAGTATAAATTTTATATATTTAAATTTTATATGTAACTCAAGCAGTTGTTTGGGAAGTGACGTCAGCTATTATTCATGTCATAAATATAAAATAAAGTTTTATGCAAATCTTACACTTTTCACCAAAGAAATTCTAAGGTCTCTACAAACAGAAATAAACTGTAAATAGTTAAGAATACTGTGAAGTACATATCATGTTCATGTTATGAGGAAACTATTATATAGGTCATGTTCTTAATTCAGCAGAGGAAATGAGAAAATTTTTTGTAATAGATCTCAGCTGCCATTTAATTTTTCTGCTGCAGCAGAAATACCTTCACACCTCTTTGTCTTAGATTCACCAGTCAATCTTTTAGACACTTCAGCCACTGTGCAGTGTTAGAATATTATATTTCCACTATAATAGTTTGACTCATGACCCTTTGTCAAGTAGGAGACAAAGGAGTGCACAGCAGTTCTTAAAATGTCAAATTATTTACCAAACTGAGGTTCCCCCCTTTTTTTTTTTTTTTTTTCCCCCTTCATTATGGCCCCAGTCTGTGGGGAGATAACAGTGCTGGAGACCTGACCTAGGCATGGTCAGTGAGAAGACAGACACTGCGAATCGTGTCAGTTCTTCTCATAAAGCTTTTTGTACACCATATGAAACATCTAACTATGTATTCACAAAAAATGTTATTTGTTTGTGCTGTTGGTCAAGCAGTGATTAATAATGTAATAATGTGACCACAGTTCAGCTGCTAGTGTGCTCAGGGCTACTTTGGCGTGTTTTGGTGCATTGGTAAAGCACCTCTCCTTTCAAACTACAGGACATACCAGATAGTAATGTATTGCTTATGATTCCTGTTTAGTATTTATAAAACTAGATTTCTGATTACAAATCCTAAAAGTAAAAGAAACCTCCACATTAAAATGTTGTATTTCAGACTGTACATCTGTGTTTTGAGGTGTAAAGTATTGTAGAATTATTGCAAGTTATTACCTGGAATTAACTCATTACAAACCCAAGACAATTAAATTAATGATATTTTAAAAAATAGATGTAGTTTAGTACTTGATACTCCCTTCAGAAACAATAGCCTCCAAGCCTTCCACATAAAGAAATCCTTGTTGTTTACATGATATGGGGCAGTGTGGAGCCAGCTGAGGTACTGCAAAGCCTCACAGCTGTTGGGCCAGACTCCTCACTAAGCCACCCCTGGGCCTCCTCAAGGCCATTCCTTCCTGCGCTTTGGGCTTCTGCAACCCACAGGCCATCCCTCAGCACAGGGCTGATTTCAGCAGTATCAATCTGCAGAGGTTCCAGGGATGCACAGGAGTGAAAAATAACAATAAAAGGATCAGTAATTTGTTCTTACACTACTCATACAGTTACTCAGTCTTCCATCATAATGTAGTTTAGGAAAGGAAATGTAACTAAACACTTACAATCCTACAAATGTGTAACTTTTTTAAAAAGTCTGTATACATTTTGGATTAAAAAAAAATTACAAAGCTTGTACCTTTTATAATATTCTTCAATATTTGCCTTATTAAATGTAGGCCATTTCTGTTTCTATTTGTGAGCCAAGGGGAAACTTGTATTTTTCTTGCATTACTAGCAGTTTATAAGAAAAGAATAGACCAAATAAAGTATTAGTCTTATATTTTACATGCATTACAGTATTTTGTATTTTATACTCATTACTGTGTACTCCTTGCCTAATCTGTCCTGTTTTAGATAGAACAGGATTCTGTTGCATCGTGAGGGTATTGGTTACTTCTGACTTTCATCACACTTGCAAAATAAGTTGTGAAAACTGTGGCTGCGTGTTGACCGCGCTTTCCTGTGACCACGCTACAAGTTCTGCACTTGTCCTTCTGTTCCTTTGGTGATCACAGAGCAGGAGCAGGGTTATTTAATGAACTGTTAAAGCTCGAGAGGTCCATTATGAGATTATTTTATGATAATTCAGTCTTTTCTAGGTCCATATACCCGATGAGGAATTAATTTGTGATCTATGACAATAATTATAAACATGCAATCTTTATGGAGACAAAGATGTAGACATCAGATACCAAATTATATAAGTGAAGAAAACCAGAACACTGTTAGAAAAGCCTAACAGTGAGCTTCATGAAGTGTTATGTGAGACTATGTTTACTGGCCATGTTTTAGCTAAGTGTTCAGTGGGAATTATTTCTGGCATAATAAACTACCTATAAGTCATCATCTTCTTTTTAGGGCATTTCAGACATAATTTGAATAAAAGCTTTTCTTTAACAAAAAATTTGTATTTCATGATTCCTAAATGTTTAGGATGTGTAGGTATGGAATGAACTGGGGAAAGACAAACCAACCAATCAACCCACTTCAAATGGCTCTACGATATAAAAAAACCCTCATAGAACAAACCTGTACACATCAGTCAAGACTGCAATATTTGATCATTTCTATAATACATAATCAGAGCAAAATTATTAACTATCACTATAAATAGAATGCCAGTCTAGAATGTCAGTCTAACCTATATTATCTTCAAATGTCCAAATTCTAATTAAAAAAATTTACAAGCAATATAATTAGCATATCCCTTTTTCTGTCTTTACTTATGCCATGACAATCTGTGAACTTTTTTACAAGAAAACTACATAAGTGTTTTCTAAGTTTATAACTGGAAGGCACCAAATTCTTTTAACCCTATTCCTTAAAAAAAAAAAAAAAAAAAAAAAAATTAAAAGATAGCTGTGAAGACCCAATATGTAAAATCAGTTGCCCTAAGATGACCTAGATGGCATTCAGAATGATGTAATAGAAATTGTTGAAGAGAGCTTCTGTTCTCTGCAAAGAATTCTCACATTTCATCTGGTGTCAGTGCCAACTACAGTTGCTCCAGCTCCCTGCCCACTCATATATTGCCCCCATGGCTGAGGTAGGGGGTGCCCCCAACTTCTCTCTGCCTGATGATGCAGTAGAGTAGGATCAAGAATTCCGGTCTTAGCATTGAAATTACATTGGTTCATATTAGGGACTCATACCAGTTTGATTAGAACCGTTTTAGTTAAAGTGACACACTTCTGTAGCAGCTGTTTTGGCCTCAGCTAACAAGAACAGTACCCCAACCCTGCCACGGCAAGGTGACACTTACTCTTCACTGCTCTCCTCTTCCAGCCCACCAGCTTCAGAAAGCCATATCAAGAGCTGAAGCTGGTTACTCATCTTTATAACACCAAGGCCTAAAATCCCTTTGGCAGTTCACTCACCCCTCTGATACCCTGCACTAGATTACCAGAGTAAAGGAGTACAAACGTTAACATATTTTTAGTTCAATGTTTCAAAGCTTCTTATGACTTGTTTGAGAACTAATAGAAAATAACTGCCTTTCCAAATCCAAACTCCAAGGGTTCCATGGAAATTCTCAGCTTGTTTATACATAACTCTCTCCCGTGGTTTCTATTATTTAACACACTAATTTGAAATGTCTTTCTATTTGTAATCAGACTTCTACCTTCAAAAATACTTTTCACATGCTACTAGTATCACAACAGCTACTTTTAGCTCTTTGAGTATACTAAGCAAAGACCGAATTTCTTCCCCAGGCTTCACAGCAGAATTATTCTCAGTAATTTTACACTTGCCTGTTCATTTGATTATCTTATTATTTCATCAAATAGTTTCTAATTGGCCAGAGGTTTTCTAGTAAAGCACATCTTTTGATGATTTGGTGTAACAATATAGTACCTTATGGATTAGCTGTCAAACCAGGTTATTAATCGTGGGAAGAGAAACCCCTATTTAAAACCCTGAAAAGACATGTACAACATGCAACAAACAAAAGGAGGGAAACAGAACTCAAAACAGGAACGGGGTGTTGTTCAATATTTCAACAAAGGAAATATAGGGTGAAAGCTGAAAACTTGCGTAAGTGATAAGGACATTAAAAATTTTGTATTCTTTGCACTAGATTGTGATTTTGCTAGCTGTGTTGACTTCTGTGAGGCAAATTAACAAACAAATGCTTAAAGGCAAAAACCTTTGCAAATAAATATAATTCATCTTTTGTGAAGTCAGAGACGAGAGTTATTTGTCTTTTTTAAAACACAGGAAATCAATACCTAGCTTCTCTGCATTCCATGAGTAAGACTGAGTATTTGACCCATATGGACCTATTAGCAATCCTGACACACACATCCTCCAATTCTTCAATCACAATGAGTCACATGAAATTCACTTAGGTTTTTCATTCCTGTTTAGCTCACTATTTAATAGTTTCTCACAGAAAAAAAAAAAAAAGAACGAATGGGTAAATACATTATGTAAATTCAGAATGTGAATGGAGAGATGCATAGACGTGTACTTTAAAATATACTGACGTATAATCCCTTCTGGCACTACTTTGTAAAACACTGAACAGCAGTAAGACATATGTCGAAACACTACTGCTAACGGAGAGTAGGGGCCAAGCATTTGTGGCATTTTAGTGTTACTGAAACTGCGAACACGGGCGTTACACTTCCTGGTACAAGAAACGCTCTCACACGGTGCGAACCCAGCATGACTCATGGCATTTGAGCGGGTCCTGTGGCAGCGAGCAGGGAGCCCGCGCGTAGTGCATTCCGTATCTCGGCAATTTCTGATTTATTTAGCCGAGTTAAGTGCAAAATAGGATGTTGTACTTCAAAAGGAACAATCTGTAAACTTAAAGGGCTGGTGTAAGAGGTGTGCTCGCAGTAAATAGAGGAAATTTAAACCAAGCCGCGGGCCCCAGCTGCGCGGGCGGCT
>NW_008602292.1:7818-27318 GCF_000691845.1 Merops nubicus | reverse complement strand
TATTCACAAGGGTTTGTAGTGACAGTAATTGCTTTATGCTAGAAAAGGGGAGGTTTAGGTTAGACATTAGGAAAAAGTTCTTCAGTATGAGGGTGACAGAGCACTGGAATAGGTTGCCCAGACAGGTGGTGGTGGCTCCACCCCTGTGGACATTCAAGATCAGGCTAGATGAAGCTTTAAGTAGCTTGATCTTATTTGAGAAGTCCTTGCTTATGGCAGGGGGGTTGGACTATATGACCTTTGGAGGTCCCTTCTAGCCTAGACATTCTATGATTCTATGAAATAGGTTTGGGCAATCATGGGTGGAATGATTTACTGCTGAGAAATTATCCCAGATTTAATGAAGCTGCAGCCTAATTAAACTCTATGCCTTGCATCTTGCCCTTCTTCTCTTTTACCTTATTTGCTTCCTTCTTCATGGCTGATGCCATCACTTTGCAGAGGTCCAGGAGGGGAATTTGCTAGTTTGTTGGCTACCCACATTCAGAGGCACCCAAAGGTTGTATGTCAGGTTGCAATGCTGATGCTCAGTGAAGTGGATGAAATAAATATCTTCTGTAAATAACTCACCTTTGAAAAGCCATTAGTTAATTCACACATTCTTCATTAATAGTTAAGGTTTTGTTTCCTGTGACAGATGTAGTCCTAAATCTGGGTACTTCTTCAGCACAGAAATCAGTTGATGGGAATTTTACTACTGATTTAATTCCTTGGGAAATTAGACTTAAATCCTCATGAGAAGGAGGCCTGTATTTAAGAGGTATAGGAAATAAGACCCCTCTATGTTTGGGAAAATAAAACACATTTCTATAGCGGTAATTGTTTTAGCTATGGTAATTAGGAACTTCATATACTAGTAAAAAGGAATGTGAAGGAGGTGGGATGATACTGGTTAGAAAAAGAATGCAGTAACAGTTATTGATTCAGGCTATTGTTTTCCATGTTTTCCATGGCTTTGATCAGGTGAGGCATAGAAAGACTTTCAGTAAATTTCTGTAGACAACATAAACTCTATCTTGTTAATATAACAGATTAATGTTAAACTATTTGGGTTCAATCTTGGCAGTGAGCAGGCCTGAAAATCTTATTTTAAATGTTTATAGGTGCTCTTATGCTATCTTCTTTTTCTTTTTTTTTTCTGTGGTGTTTTTTTTGTGAAGTAATTTCTCGTGTAGTGCCTATATATTAATTTCACCACAGTCAGAGAGTTTTATAACAAGAATGTTGTTGTTATGGCATTCCTTCCCCCCCTCTACTGGATCTGGCACTAAATAGTTTGTCAGGTATTCAGTTATGCACAGACTGTTTTGAATTCATGGTATTTTTCAGTGTGCAGATGGCTTTGGTTTTCCTGCTTTAGTATTCATTTTGTTATTCCCCTTGTGATTGTTCTATTTTAATTGGTGTTTATTATATAGCACTCCCCTAATTATATGCTTGCATGTTGCAGAGTTTAGGGGTTTGAATGTCTATTATGTGCCTATTCTGCTGCTCTTCATAATTTTTTTCAATATGCTTTGACACTGCAGTCATTCCAAAGAATATCATTAAAATTATCCTTAATGTCTTTTAACTTGTTAAGAGTGGCTCTTCAAGTTTGTTTTATTTATGTCATTCTTATTCCACATTTTCTTATCTAGCATTTTGGCAAAGTGAAATGAAAATTGCAGAATGGCAAGAAGGGTAAGCAAGCCAGTAATTATCTACTTTGTATGCGTATGTTGTGAAGTATTTCACCCTGAGAGTTTTGAAGATTTATGGATGCATGTTTATTCAGAAGTATGTAGGGTTACAAATTTTTTTGTCAAGAAAGGGTCCTGTGCATGCATTGATCTGATCAATCCAGAGCTCAATCGCCTCACAGTTTATTATTATTATTATTTTTAGCAATTAAAAATGAAGGAAGATGAAATCCCTGTGTAAGTGCTACTCAAGCTGTTGTTTCACTACATGGCTGAATTGAACCAGGAAACAGCCTGTCTTGAAAATAATAGCAACAAAAGCAGAAAAGTGCTTTAGTGGAACAAGTTCCGCTTAATTCCCAGATTTAGTTCATGTCATACCCTCACAACCGGTCATTTTAGCTCAGCTGAGCCCCTGGCAGCTGTAGCTCCAGTTACCTGTCCCAAAGCTTGCTAGTTTTCAAGGTCATGCTCCCATGGCTGTTGAATGCACTGCAAGGCTCCTGGAAGCTGGGAAATCCCAGCTGTGGTTAGAGCCGTTTGAAATCTTACCAGACGAGTCAGGCTTTCTGCAGATCAGTCTTTTCAGCATTTAAGCTTTCCTAAATTGAGAGGCTGATCTGAAATAGCCTGTCTCCACTTATTCTGTTTGTTGGTGTTTTTTTTTTCCCCCCCTTTCCCATGCTGTGATTTATTAGTTTCTAATTTCTGCTATCACACTGTTAAAGGTGTGAACCGATCAATGGAAAAATCTGAGTGGAAAAACAAGTTTAAAGATGTCTGAAACATTTTTAACTCAGCAAATCGCAGAAATATGTCTCAAAGCACTGTCTTCCAAACACTTGAATGGGGTAACTCAAGGAAGATTAAATGAAGCAGGTGTATGAGAATGATCTGGTTTTACCGCAAGAAAACATGTTTTAAAGCACAACTTTAGTCTATATTTTAGGTTTTCTCTGAAATTGTTACAGCTAGATGGTAAATAATAGTTTTGTGAATCGATACAAAGATACCTGGGCTTGTGCCTGTTATAGTGTTTTCATTACAGCAGACATAGGAGACACATTTCCAAAGAATATAATAAATCTTACCTTCAGAGGTGTCTATCCTGAATATTTTAACTTTTTTTTTTTTTTAAGGTCTAAGGATAATGTTCAACTCTTCATATTGGTTTTAGAAAGAGAATCTGAGTAACAGAATATTTCAGTTATTACTGACATGTCAGTAGGAGTTACCTCTACTCAGATGTCATATAATAATAGTAAAAGAACATCAAGCCAGAAAGAAAACAAATTATAAAATTTATCAACAGCAAATTCCAATTTAAAAAAAAAGTCTAAAAATTCTGTAGGTGGACTCTTTGCTGGGTTAAAAGCTGGCTGGATGGCTGAGCCCAGATAGTTGTGGTGAATGGCGTAAAATCCCATTGACATCCAGTCATGAGCAGTGTCCCTCAGGGCTCTGTTTTGGGACTGGTCTTGTTTAATAGCTTTATGAATGACCTGGATGAGGCAACCAAGTGCACCCTCAGAAAATTTGCAGATGACATGAAATTAAATGAGGGTGTCAGTCTGCTTGAGGGTAGGAAGGCTCTGCAGAGGGATCTGGACAGGCTGGAGCAATGGGCTGAGGTCAACTGTGTGAGGTTCAACAAGGCCAAGTGCCAGGTCCTGCACTTGGGTCACAACAACCCCAGGCAATGCTGCAGGCTTGGGGAGGAGTGGCTGGAAAGCTGCCTGGAGGAAAAGGACCTGAGGGTGTTGGTGGATGGCTGGCTGAATATGAGCCAGCAGTGTGCCCAAGTGGCTGAGAAGGCCAATGGCATCCTGGCCTGTATCAGAAAAAGTGTGACCAGCAAGAGTAGGGAGGTGATCACGCCCCTGGGCTCAGCACTGGTGAGACTGCAGTACCTTGAGCACTGTGTCCAGTTTTGGGCACCACAGAATAAGAAGGACATGAAGGTTCTGGAGCGGGTCCAGAGAAGGGCAACGAGGCTGGTGAGAGGGCTGGAAAACATGCCTCATGAGGACTGGCTGAAGGACCTGGGGTTGTTTAGTCTGGAGAAGAGGAGACTGAGAGGAGACCTCATCTCTCTCTTCAGCTACCTAAAAGGAGGATGTGGTGGGCCTGGTGTTGGTCTCTTCTCACAAATTACTGATGATAAGAGTAGAGGAAATGGCCTCAAGTTGCACCAGGGGAGGTTTCCATTGGCTGGTAGGAAGAATTTCTTCACTGAGAGAGTGGGTAGTCACAGGAATGGGCTGACCAGGGAGGTGGTGGAGTCATCATCCCTGGAGGTGTTCAAAAATTGAGTAGATGTGTAACTTAAGGCTATGATCTAGTGGTTAGGGAAATTAGGAGGAAGGTTGGACTTGATGATCCTAGAGGTCCTTTCCAACCACGGCGATTCTATGATACAAAAATATTTGTTTAAACAATTATCCAGAGAGAAAACTCACTATATAGCTACATGCATATGTAAATAAAAGCATTCAGCAATGATCTCAGAATTTTCCAGTTCAATATACTGCATTGTGCAGATATCTATGATCCGTTGGATTATGTATTAAAATAATCTGGTTATCTATATAACTCAGTGTCTCATGACACTTTTCCAAACCCAGGACACTGCAGCAAGTAGAGATGACAGTAGGTCTACTTCTCCCTGGATGTCACTCTTTCTGGTTGGATTCCTTATTGAGTGCTTTACTCATTAAAGAAATACCCTCCATTCACATGTCCGTGCTTTCCACATGTGAACATTTTCAGTATCTAAGTACTTCACCCTTCTTCAAAATTCTATTAAAATATGTAGAAATTTTATCTGATTGCAAAGTGCTGGAAATGGCCTTAGCTGAATGCTGCATAACAGCTCTCCTTATCTTCCAGACCTCCCAGATTGAATTGCTCTGCAAGAGTTTTATTTTTTGGGTTAAAAATGAACAAAATTTTAATTTTTCACTTCTCTGTAATACCTGAGTTTTATTTTCTGAAAGAAGAAGAAAGCATGGAACTTTTTTTTTTCCAAGTAGGCATTCTTTTTTATCTTATTAGAACCATACAGGGTGTTAAAGCAAAAGGATCAGAAAATATTACACAAATTCCAAGAGACTGATTATAATCAGTTTTTTTGAAGCTGAAGTGCTAAAATTATCAGTACAAGCAATGACTAGCTCTGATTACATCCACTTGTATTAGGAATTCAGAAGCAGTACAAGTTTATGAGCATGAACAGCTTAACTAAAGAAGTTCACATCAAAAGTAAGGTGGTCGATTCACTAAATTTATATGCTTTTGTTTTATCTAGTAGGAAGGCTTTTAAAAAATTAAATATTCTACTGTAATGGTTTGAAAACAAACCAGTGAGAGGCTCCAAGTCAGAAATACAATTTAATAGGAAAAAATAAAATAAATGCAATAATACAAAGGAAAACCACAGACAGAGTCAGAATACAACCTGATACTCTGTAGTTAGGGTGGTGGTAGCAGTCCAGATGAAGCAGTGGTCTTGTAGAAAAGATCTGGTAGCTCTTGGCCTCTGGAAATCCAGTGGGTAAGGCCTCCCGTGCTGTCCTGAACTGCAGTTTATATCCAGGTGGGAGCACTTGGCTCCTCCCCCTGGGTGGAACATCTCACAATGGGTTGATATCATTCTGTGAGTCATGCAGTGGGTCCTTGATGGTCCATTAAACAGAAATAGCTCCTGGGGGGAGCTCTGTATGAGTCATGGGGCAAGACATGGATGGGCCCATTAACAGGGAGGACTCCTCCTGCTGGGAGGGAAGGTGTTAACATCTCCCTGGACCTCTTTCCTTATCTGTTATAGCCTGGGGTGTGAGGTCTGTCCTGGGCAGCTGCTACCCATGATTTTGTTAACAGCCCATGAGCACTGACATAGAGAGTATAGAATACACAGTTTTTGGTTCTACCCACGTAAGGATAAACTGGTCCCAGCCCCTGTAACCATGACATCTACCCTACAGACAAGGAGAATAGATGATTAAGAATGCAGTAGAGTTGGAAAAGAGTTCAGAATTTAAGAATGTAGCAAAAATATGACATATGCAGATACACTATAAATATGCATGTATGTGTGTCTGTGGAGAATACCATTTAATAGAAGATGCTGCAGGAAAAGGCAGTGGAAAAGTCAGCAATGTTCATTAGTGCAATCTTCTTGTGTTATTTTCTTCTACGGAGGAAAAGACTCTCCTGCGTTCTAGAATTAAGTAGTATGTGTTTGAAAGGAGTAAGAAATTCAAGCTCATTTCTTGTTTACAGAGCATCAGGGGGAAAAAAAAAAAGCATCATTTTGGAAATATTCTGATTCCCCCTACTGCTAGTTCTGTGTTAGCTTTGATAGTGATGTCTTAAGACAGTCGGGCTGTGGAAACTGTAAGTAACTAAGGGTTCATAGCATTTTCTCCAGGCTGCTCCCCAGGATGGTTTTGTGGGAAATCCTGCAGAAATAATCTCCACTGACTTTGTTCCTTCTTTGTAGTGACACCTGTTGGCAGCCTAAATACGATGTGATGTAGAGGTGCTGAGAGTCCTCTTGCAAGAGCTGTTGTGTTATGGAATCAGGATGACTGCAGGGAAAAGAGGCAAGGACAATAAAGGTGTCATCTACTGAGCATATATGATATATGCCTATAGCTAAATGTAATAAGCTGTAATGTTTGCCTCCTTTTGTGAATTTAAGTACCTGCTCACTGATTTGACCAAGTCAAATCCTAGCCCAGGTGTTGCCTCTGCAAAGGGAAAGGTGCTGTATTTTCAGTCTCCCTTGCAAAGGGGCTGTTGTGGTTTATAGTATTAGAGCCAGGGTGCCTACGTGCTGTCTCCCATTATCTTCATATAGTACTTTATGCATTACTGTAGAGCTATGTGTATTTGGTAAGAACATGAAATCATCCTGGTTTCATGTCCTTGTCCTACTTTCATATAATAGTTTTCATATAAAATATAAAGTTATTTCATAAAGCTAATAATATACCTAGAAATATCAGGTATATAAAAAAAATATACCTATATATCAGCAAAAGAATCTGCAGAGGTACAGCTATCAACAAAACAGGATTTTTTTTCATATGTGTGAGTAATAGGCTTCTACTTGTTGGCCCATGTTAGAGCATAGGCCTCTGTTAACCAGTGTAGGCTTATAGTATGGCTTTGGTAGTCATTTATCTGATCTCAGCAATGCTTATACCTGGGGTATTGCCCTGTCTGCAAGCACTGGCAAAGATTTTCACCTTCCTACTCCTGTATCCCTGCACCAAACAGTAGCTCTAGCTGGCTGAGTGGGGAGACTAGATCAAAACCATGTTCAAGAGGCACCCTATTTCTCTATACCATTGCTCTATATCATTTGGCTTGGGAGCCACATCAGATGCCAAAATTTCCAGAACGTGTTTTTCTGCTCTAGGCTAGGATGATAATGAACAGACACTCCTGAAAGCAGCTCTGGAGTTAATTAATAATTTAATCAATTCTACATTATCTCCTAGTTTTTTTAAGGAACAAGGGGTGATCTCAGTATTGGTCCCCCAAGGAAGCATGCAAAGGGTACCCTACATTTTTTTTTTTTTTTTTCACATAATGCTTCTATCTGGGACTATCTATAACCAGTGGGGAGAAAAAAAAAAATGAAGTGCTGATAGTACAAAGTATTGCCCATTATTTAGGGCAGTGACACAGGAATCCGGAAATGAAGATTCAGACTGATGGACTGATGGCCATGGTCAAAGTGTTGCCCTTCCTCTGCCTCATCTCTCCATCTATAAAATGAAAAATAATGGTATTTCTCTACCTTCTAGAAATGTAAATGCACTGAAGTTTGTGAAGTACTTGCTATTTAATGATGGGGAATGCAAAAGTATAGAAGATGAGATTCCTTATGAAAAAAGCTTTTAGCTATTAAGGAATTCTCCATTGCATTTATTTTATCCCTAATAATCAGTTTTAGCTGACTGTGTTTTAGTACTTTCAGACATGTCTGCTTTTTTTTTTTTTTTCCCCATTACAAGTGCCATCAATGTTTTAAAGTTAGATCAAGTTGCACTGGATTTGATATCAAATTAGGACCATTACCTTATAAGATTCCTCTGTATTCTCTGCCTTTTGCAGTGATCAAACTCATAATGTGTCTGATGTGTCTGGGCATACTGTTAACATAAATGAATTCCACTGCAAAAAATTACCCTGCAAACACACTTGACCATCTCTAATCAGTCCAGTGTGGATTTAACTTCTTGTTGCATCTTCATTAGGAACTAACGGAAATAGTAACTTGGTGTCAGTTCCCTTCTGCTGCTGGTGTAACTTCTTTGATTGCAGTTTTTAGTAGGAAGAAATTAATCAACACTGATAATGGGGAAGTCAGGCCTGTGGCCATTTCTGCCTTGGAGGAGAGAGTGGCTGGACTCAAACCAGCCCTGCTGAGCTCACTACCTCACTACCTTTGCTCAGTGCTGTGTTGGGGGGGAGGGCAGCATTGTTAAGCTGTCAGAAGCAACACAGAGTCAAAGCTTTGAAAGCCTAATAAAATACTATACACCATCTGGTTTCTCTTGGTCAAAAAATTAGTGTCTAGGCCCTGAGCGCCTTGGAGGATGCCATCAGCCCTGCCCCTGCCTGTCTCTGGACCATACTGGGCTGGTCACCGCTCTCACCTCAAGTCTGTCCCCTCCCAGGGGCTGCTTTTCCATCTGGGTCAGGGCTTCCAGCAGTGCCAGATTGTCCTGTCACCTTCCCTGATCTGTCTGACCTCGCTGCAGGCTTGGGGAAGTGGCTGATTGGGGAGGGAAGGCACCACAGCCTCTGCCCCCATCTTCCCTGGCACAGCTTTATCCACCAAGTTTTATACTGTTCCCATGAATTGTAATGTCACAGACTCCTTGCAAATAATGTTCCAAAGGATAATTTCAGGACAACATATTCAGCCTGGTTCGTAGGTAGCAATGCCTTGTTATTTTTTTAATATATTCCCTTGCAGGGGAGAGGCAGCAGCTAGCAGGTGATGACAAGCTTCCTTCACCCATAGCTGATAGGAGAGATGTCTAGCTCCTACCACGAAGCACCATCAGTGCACTAGTGCTGAGAACAGCACTAACAAGGTGTGAACTGCCTGACTCCAAGCTCTGGCAGGGATTTAGCAGCCAAATGAGGCCTTCACAGCTTCTTTCTGCAATAGTGCTTTTATGGCACATTCACTTTACAAATCCTTTTGTGAAGAAATATTCTCTACACAGGATACGAATCAAAAGCAAGAATATGAATCAAAAGCAAGAATATGAATCAAAAGCAAGAATATTTCCATGCCTCCATGCAATTATAGAGCTGCTTCTGTACACAGGAGTGACAGAAATAATTTTTGGTGCTTGCAGGTTTTGATGGGTACTCTGATGGCCTCTCACATGAAATCTTTCTGATGGGACATACTCTGTCCAGAATACTGCATGAGTAAAGTTGTCAGGGTTCTATTTGGTACCACCTGAATTTAGCTTAATTCCACAACCAAATAACAGTGTAAGGCAGAAGGAATTGTTTTGAGAAGACTGGTTTGGGCTATGGAGCCTGGTTTATTTTTGTCTCGTATTTTAAGACTGTTTGGTAAACTGTTTCACAACCAGGGGAATTTGTACTGCAATAGGCACCCAGCTCGTCACTGATACGATTAAATAAAGAGTTCAGAGCTCCAAATATGCTGAAATGCTTCTCCAAGTCATATGCAGTCTAATACTTCCAATGAAATTAAATAAATGTAAGCCTGTCTCTTTAAAAACATCGAAATGTCTTGACTTTAATGATACAATTGCAAGACTTTCCTACAGCCACAAAGCACATGACTAATCTGGAGTGAGTCTTTGAAGTGCAAATTGTACATTTCCCACCAAACACTTGAAGTGAAAGATGGGAAACATCAATTCACACTATTGACTAAAAAAATCTCCAGTTTGTCACAAGAAGAAAGGTTTTAAATTTGCAATTTTCATCTACAAGATAAGGTGTTAATGAATGTTATATTTTATCCAGATGGGTATGTAAATTTTTTCTGAACTTTGCTACAGAGCACCTATTGTGCAACTACTGAAAAGGGTGGAGACTGTAGTCAGTTGAGGGGAAAACTCCAGTTACCTTGTTGTGTTATTTTTTCTAGCTCTTTAGTGGATTCTGACATGGGAGCCTTGTCCAACACTGTGATTGAAATCAGTGGAAATATCATCCTTGGGGTATTTTGTTGTTGTTTGGCTGTTTTTTAATAAGTTTCAGATAAGGTAAATGTTGGGAGAGGAAGAAAAGCTTGAGTTTAATTGGAGTAGGCAATGTCCAACACACTCTTACCAATTCACTTTTCTTTAGATAATAAACCACATTTAATAAATTAAAAGGCATTTCTTCGGGTAGAGGTGGAACGTTCCACATAAATGACCTTGATCTTGTGATCTACCAATGGCAGACAGTGTGTTCATGTAGTTTCTCTGTAGAAGCAGAGTAAGAGTTGTAGAGCAAGAGTTAATTTCATAAAGACATATCTGTCAACAACAGATAAACAACAACAAACAAACCCTCAGACTGTTGAACAATGGCGTACCAAAGATTTTCTTATACAGTCTGACTTCTGTATAGGTTGAAATGCTGCTTTACATTAAGAGTAGCTGAGTAATTTGCAACAACCTAAGAGGAATCTTAAACTAAATACACAGAGTATTCCACTGAAGTTTGAGTGGAATATCCTGTATTTCAGCTTGTGCTTGTCATGTCACTGAGTACACCTGAGAAGAGTCTGGCTCTGTCTTCTTGATGCTGGTAATGCCTATGTAATTATGATGAAAATGTTTTAAGTTTTTGTAGCTCCAGATTAGAGTAAGGTGAACTGATTTTCTTCTGGATTTATTCCATTTCCTTCTCCAAATATATCTTAAGATTGTCTTTTGTTTTGGTGTATAAAATTGTATTACATATTTTTTATGAATTATGCAACATTAAGTTGAAGCCTTTGTTAAAATATGAGGAGCATCAACTCCTCAGAGCTATTTCCTACAGCTAAGGATTATTTAATATCTGAAACACACACACAAGTCATAGGTGGCTGCATACATATGGCTCTTTGTAGTAATGCAATCCGTTAAACATTTAAAAAATTTTGCTCTGGAAACACTACTCAATACTCAAACATGAATTCTATTTCAAACTACTAGAAAATTTTCAACTGCAGACCATTTTTTAAGTGGAGAACTGAGTCTAGCCTAGATCTATCTCATCTATGGAATAAATCACTGGGACAAATTTCATTCTTGGCTACAGTAGCATAAATGTAAAGTGGATTCATTGAAGTCAACTGGGTAACTAGAGATTTATGCTGCCATTAGTCAGAAGTGATTTGCTGGAAATGTTTGCTTCTTCACTCCCTCATTGCTACAGTTTTTATATCAGTAAAATGTGTAATAGTTATTATTTGGCCTTAGTAACACTTAAACAATTAGATTGCAAAAAGGTAAAAATTGCCTAAATGAACAATTCTTTTAAGTGCTTCCTTCCTGTATATAGGAAACCTGGGTTTCCTAGGAGGATGCAGTTTATGGTGTTGGGCTGCTTCTCTGTCTAACCATTCTTTTGAAATTTATCTCTTCTGTTAACAAAGAAAATATAGTGTTAGAGAAGGTAGCTTCTGCATTTTGTGACAGTAGGTGCTGTAGAAGAGGCACTACTGTTAGCTCATACTGAGGGAGAGGCTGTGCAGTGGACTTAATCCTTACTAATACCAGAGAAGCCATGAGAGAGAAAGATGTTACTGATGCCCCACTCACAGGAAGATTTCTTCCAGAATTAAGATGTAGTTATTGCACATCAGAGCACCCAAATATGAAACAGCACTGTACGACACGTTTTCATGGTCTTTATTGTTCCTGTAAATCACGAGATTCAGAAATAGTTGCTTCTCTGTTACCTTTGTGTAACTGGGGGAAAGCAAGAGCATACCAGAGAACCAGTGGATCATTACAAATTGCAAAAGGACTGTTTGGGTGATCTATTCTCCCAAAATTATTCTCCCTATTCTAATAATATACACAAACAGTAGGTTTCCTAACTGGCAGCAGCACTGGATTTGGGGGTATGTTGCAGGATGGGTAATGGGAGAAGAATCCTAAGAAACTTCATCCTTAACCTCTTTTCAAGCCCCTATTTATGGCAGTGACCATTAATGACAGGATCCATTGGAAGAAAGAAGGCAATAGAAAATATTTTTCAGGCCCACCTGGAATAAGCTAAATATCAACTTTGTCATGGGCATCTCAAGAATGGTCTTGTCTGTTAGTATTTATCACTGTAATAGTTATCAAGCCTGGTGACACTATACTTTTTCTGTGACAGCTGCCATCTCTGTTACAGCAAATACAATGGATCAACCCCCCAGCATTAGTTCAGCAGATTGATAGTGTACTTTAGTTTATTGCAGTCTTACTGGTCTGCATTTCATATCTGCCCTTGTGGCCAGCTTCTCCTCTTTGGAAAAACACTTTCAATGTAGCAATTTATTGCCTGATGCACTTCTTAAAATGTCATATAAAATTGAATTTTAATAGACACAGTTGGTAATAATCAATGACCTTTTAGGAGATATTGTGCCAATAAGTGGTTACAGACGATCTTGCCTGAAATATCTGCAATGATCCTATTCTTTCTCTAAATAGCTGAATAATTCCTTGAGAAATTTAATGAAAATTTCACAGGCTAGTGGATAGGTCTCATTTACCTTTCGACTGTGGTATCTGGAAAAAGGGTTTGGCAAACAAAGCAAATGTGTAGAATAAATTGTGTAATTTTGTATTATGAGAAACCATATATGGAGTCATCACATCTAATATAGGTTGTGGCTACACTGAGATTTTTAAAGGGAAATTTACCTTACCTCAGCCACCTTGCAGTGGTTTGTCTGGCTACACTCAGTGGAGTTACAGGTTTGCCTGGCTGAGCACCTCCACTGAGGTCCCAGGTAAGTTAATATAGCTAAAGCTTGTCTGCTCTGCTACGATTAGATTGTTACAAATACCCAAATTAATTAGACTGAAGTTACACACTGTGCAATTACTATTTAGCCTGTGTTTCAGGAGGACACTGGAGAAGGACACAGGTGTCTGTACTAGAAATATCAGTTTATATGTGTGGAAATAATTGTGTGAATTTTGCAGTGGGTGACTGCCTTTCTCAGGGAAACAATTCCATTAGTTTCAAAATTGTTTACTACAAAGGTGACACTAGGATCAGTTTACATCATAAGCTGACAGCTGTAAAATGTTAATGTTAAGTGTAAAATGTTAATGTAAGTGTAAATGCAAATGTTAAAATCTCAGTGTCCACTGTAACACATTTGACTTATATGAATGGTGTACCACAAGACAACTTAAGAGAGGAAGGAATTGCTCTATGTATGGTGTCCTTCCATTCTGTCCCTGAACAAGGACCTCGACTAAGCCTGGGGAACAGGTTGCTGAGTAGGCAAGAAAGGATACAGGGCAAGAGAAGATATATACAATTACTTAGCAGGTGGTGTCGGTTGTCCCCACACAGCAGCCAAGCACCCACACTGACAATCACTCACTCTTCCCATCCCCATGTTGGCATAGGGGAGAGCACGATAAGAGGAAGAACTGAAAAAACTCATGGTTCAACATAAAGACAATTTAGTATGTGAAGGAAAGAGGGAGGGAAAACAAGCAAAAAGTGATTAAAAAGCAGTCATGAACCACCTCCTGCTGGCAGACTGGTGTCCATAACATCTCTGAGCGATGGCCACCTTGAAAGCCAGCTCTCCCTTCCACTCTCCTCCCCTCAGCTCTCACCCCTTCTTCCTGTACCCCATCATGCCCATCATATATCATAGAAATATGGGGCATGGAATAGCCCTTTGGCCCATTCAGGTCACCTGTCCCAGTTGTGTCCCTTTCCCAACTTTTCTGAATATTTTTAGGTTTTACCTGCAGAGATCATTTTTCATGTTCACTCTAATGTAAAAAATTAGCTACAGATGCAAACTGCTAAGTATTATGTTTTATCCCACCTATGATGGTAAAGACTTTTTGTTTTAAAGGAAACAGCAAGGCTTGTAACAGCATGCAAGTCCAGAGAAAGGTGCTTAAAGTAGTTTTTACATAGAACATGTAGGCTATATATTTAGGATTGTGCAGCAAATTCTTCATTGGGAAAGATGGTCAGTATCTTTTTTGCTGTTTAATGATAAAATGTGATTATAGTCCTACACCCATTACTTATGACAGTCTAACACAAATAATTGTGTGATAATTAATGGCTTGCCAGAAAGCTTTTATTTTTTCAAAACAGAAATTTATTCAAAGGGAATTTTAAACAGGCACTTTCAATGCTCAGTTGAAAGTATATCTTGGCAGAGATTATTTATCTGCCCCACTACTTGAAATATAATGAACAAAGTTTGATACACTGCAGAGAGAGAATTGAAAAAGAACTGCAAAACACTAAATGAAAGTATCGAAATGTACTGAACTCAGCAAGAATGTATTGAAATACATCGTATTACTGTTAAGTTGACTGTGGAAGAAGGGTTTCCTAAAGCAACAGTAATACATTTGTAGCCAATGGAATACCAGTTTTACATTGGAAGCTAAGCAAGCACTTCAGGAAAGTGATATAAATCAAAATAAGACTATCTCTTCTAACCATAGATGCTTCTCA
This sequence comes from Merops nubicus, assembly GCF_000691845.1. Lineage (NCBI taxonomy): Eukaryota > Metazoa > Chordata > Aves > Coraciiformes > Meropidae > Merops > Merops nubicus. The sequence continues at coordinate 12,925 of NW_008602292.1, read as the reverse complement.
ATAAGGAGAGTGTGTCCAAATGTACTCCAAATATTAAGTCCTTGCAGTTATTTGTAATGAAGTTGAGTCCTGGTGTAGAGTTGAGGTTGATTTATATATCTATTTATTTTTGTGTTTAAAAAACATAGAAGTTTAAGACCTCTATCAAGTTACATTTTGTATGTATGGTAGCCATGACCTGACAGTAACAGTTTAGTCCTGCAGCCCACTGAGTGGATCAACTTCTCTTAGTTTAATTACAATGAAGGATGGAAACAATTAGCAGGATCAACTCTGTCTATCTCTTCACTCACATAGATATAAGCTTCTGGACTTCTGCCTTTTGGGTAAATATCATTGCTACAATGACTGACAACTGGAGAATACGCTTTTTGTTTTCTAAATTTTTATTGAGATCAATTGATGTTTGTTAAGTGGCAGATTATCTGTCAGGATTTCTGTGTTCTATGACAGTGTCTGCTGTTTTTTTTGGGTTTTTTTTTTTTTTTTGTTTGTTTGGTTTTTTTTTTTTTTTGTTTGTTTTGCCTGGCTTTTTTCTTTTTTTCCTTTTTTTTCCCCCCTTAACTTTCACTGTAACTCAGCAGCTCTGGATTTAATTTTATTGCTTGATAAAACATATCTGCCAGGACTGGTTTAAGGTTGAAATCCTTAATGTTCATAAAGCGTTGTGTTACATTGGTAAAATCATGGAAAGTATTTTACATGAGTGTAATAATTAAAGTAATACCATCATAGAACTAGAAGCCTCATTATTGATTTGGATTCAGACTCAGATTAATCGGCATATCAGTTAGGCTTCTTGAGTTGAAAAATCTGACCTAAATACTTTTCCTCTATTCAATTGTATCAACTCTTCAGAGCTCAATTTCCTGATTTAAGAAGTGGGTTCCTCATTGTTTGGCAAAATGTAAGAGAATTAAGAGGAGGTGTGGATGATGTGATAGTTACTGAGTGTTTGGAAAGAGCTCAGGCAATCTATGTTTCACTCTCATAAATATGAAACGGAAACGTCACAGTCAGAGGAAGAGAAACTGAATATGAAAATGCTACAAAAGTTGTTTAATAAATATCTCTCTGTGATCCTACCCTACTTTAATAGCAGAGACACATCAGTGTGATAGAGGAACTGTTGTTAGAAGCATAAAACTTAAATTGCACAGGACCTTAAGAAAAGGAACAAAAGCTTTAGTATACCATTGTGTGTTTTCCATACAGAGTAGTAATAGGTTTCCTTTTCCTAGCACGTGGTAAGAAGATAGGTGCAAGTACATTTTACTTCACCCACTGCCGGCTTGATTTTTTTTTTTTTTTTTTGGTAATTGATGGACTAATGTGCATGAGCAGTATGGACACTGCCACTGTAGTAATTGATAGGTACTTGCTGAACTGCAACTCATTTTTACCACCTCGTTCAGTTGCATTTTCAACCAATGATTTTACCTTCTGTTTCTCTTATTAGCTGTAGATTTCAGGAGATGTTTTCCCTGCATGGCCTTCATTCTACTTTTTCAAATCTGGGCTAATGACATGCAGAAAAGGACTCTGTGAGTACTTGCTGCTAAAGCAAATATATTGTTAATATTTTTTGTAAAATATAAGCAGTGAGAGTTAGAATATTAAAATAAAACTGAGTTAATATTGCTTCACAAGAGGCTGATGTTAGCAAAATAGAGCTTTGTCTGTTTCTGTAAAAGCTTCTTCCCCACACTAGCATCACTATGAGCCTTGCATTAAAATGATAACATACTTGAAATTGAAAGATCAGTTCCTTACCTGTCATAATCTCAGTGCAGCATCTTTAATTATTAACCATTCCTATTCACTGGAATATACTACCATTTTGTCATTAGTAGCTATCCTTTTGTAAAGCTGTTCCTAGGGTAACGTTGAATGAACTGTGTTTTGAATACAGCCTTTGGGAAGGCTTGCGTGCCCTACGTGTGTTTGTGCTGCAAAACCACGTGTGCCTGTCTCCTGCTTCTGCTTTGTGTTGTTTTCATACTTTCATTTGTTTTGGAGATAGTCATGTCCAGCCACACACACCTACCACTGCTGCAATTTATATAGCAAAATAAGAATTCAGGCCTGTCTTTGGACAAAAATGGCAAAACTACTGTAGCAGCTTCTGTGCAGCTGAGAAAGTCACAGCAGCCTGTCTAATCTAATTTCAGAGTTCCAGCTGCTCTGAGGTCAGGGAGGGTGGTGAGTGAGATGAAAACAACAGCAGCAGCAGAAAGTAGTAAACCATTAACTAATTGGAACAGAGAGGGGTGTCCATCCTTTGGTCAGAGACAAACCCTGATTAAAACATGTCAAGGGTACACCTGAGAAGTTGTTGGGAAAACGAGAGTAAAATACTTTCTCATATGTTGTGATGTGAAAGAGGTTTGAAAAATTGCCTGAGGCAGTACAGAATTATTTTAGTAGGCAATTATCCCTGTAGGCACAAGGAGAGGCAATACTGTAGGCTTATACAATATAGCTGAATGCTAGCTATACATAATGGTATCAGTGTAGGCATAGGCCAGTGTTAGAAGATGAAAAGAAGAAGTGAGCGTATCTTACAGAGTGGATTAAAGAACTGGGGAAGTAGTATTTTTATTTTCCCTGCTCAGTCTGGAAATCTGTGGCTATTTTCATGATGTTTCCATAAAAATTCCTATAGCTTTAATCTTTCCTAACTACATACTCATGAGAAGGAAGGATAAAGTCTAAAGATCCTATGGTTCTTCTCTTTGTCCAGAAACTTTTCTTCATTAAAAGTAAATGGAATAAACTCTAACCTCTCAAAAATATGCTGAGTCGATTGTGAGGTACAAGTGGTTCGAACCAAAGTGGCTGATGGACAGAGCTGAGGATGTGAGCACCAAAGAGCAGAGGATCAACATTTGATCTCTGGTTCATTCTTTGAATTTTTAACAAAGAGTTATGTTCTGCTCTTTCCCTAGAGCAAAATGTGAACTCCCAGTTCTGATTCCTTCAAGGATAAAACAGGCAGATGGGAGAAAAAGGAGGTCAGCAAAGCCAGGGAAAATTCACAAAGAGTAAGATAAAATTGCCGTGCATATAGAGTATGTATTCTCCACACTGGAATTCTTGGAAAAGCCATTTAAGATTTCAAAAAGTACAGCTACTGCATCCAGGGTAATTTCAACTGCTCAAATTACAATGTGTTATAACAGTTCCTGAAAAACTACTATGCCAGGCAAGGGCTGCTGGAGAGCAGTTTGTTCCAGACTAAACGTTTCTAGATGCATTATCAGTACCTGGAATCCCCAGTTAGATGTTTATATTTGTGGTTGTCTAGCTCACCTGTCCTTATGTAGAGACAGAGCATAACTACTATGGGACAAAGTCTAACTCAGGGAAATTTTTGTTCAGGCAGCTTGTCCAGCAGTCTAGTCTCACCTGTCCTGACAGTTCGCTAGTTTGAGACAAGAAAAGCACACCGCCTTTTTTTGTTAACATCAAGGCAAGAGTCAAGACACTATAGCACAGAAATCAAAGTTATTAAAGTGATTTTTACATACATTTTATGATCCTTGATGTGCAGCAGAAGGAAACTTTCAGAAAACATATTGCTATATATGTGCTTGTCTACTTTTAACATGAACTGACAAGAATATTTAAAAAAGGAGTTTTAGAAAACCAAACCAAATCAAAACAAAACTATCAGGTCCCATTAGATTAATCTATTCCCTGGAGTTTATATCTGTTTTAAAATGTATTACCAACACACAGACTCTTCTCTTCCATACTAACTGTGTGTGCTACAAAACAAATATGATCAGGAACAGGAACAAATGATAGAAAATCTCTTCATAAAGTAGTGAATTTTCCTCCTGATATATAGAATGGAAAGTACATGGCTTGGTCAGATCTAAGGAGAGCAAATGAACTGGTGTCCTCCTTATTCTAATGAGTATATTCATGCTTGGTGGTAAAACTTCCCATTGGAATTTTAAGAAGTTATATTCATAAAACTTTCCAGGATGTTGCATAGAACGAACAATGTTTAATCATTATTTCTAAACCAGAAAGTGTGATTTGCTACTTTCTGACCAATTATGTCTCAATGGTATCTTTTCAATGATGCACTTCCATTAGTAAAAACGTAGTTAACAAATAGGAAAGCTATAGTATTTATTGCTGTCTTTCAATTCAGAAGGAGGCATGCTGTCAAGTTACAAGCAGCTTGTAGGTAATAAGCTATATTTAATGCAGACGATCAAGTAAATTCTTTCAAAGCTGCACAAAATCCTACCTAATTAAGTGAGATGTAACTTCTCTGCAGCCAGGTTCTTCTTATAAAGGTCATTACAAAGTGTTATGGGATGTGATGTTATTTTCCATTTCATGATAACTGGTTCCATTGGTTTTGTCTGCCCCACACAAAACATTAATCTTTCTGGAGTATATATTCATCTATTACTATGGTACCTTTTTCAAAGCTTTCTATTGATTTATGCTTCTCATCTGTCATTTACAAGTAACTGTTCCAGACCTTGTGATTTTTTTGAATCTATTCCCTAGATTCTTGTTGCTATTGATTTTTTTCTACTTTTGTGTGCTATTTTCCAAAATTAATCCATTTTGCAGCTTCCCCCCCACCCCCCGCTATGTATAATAAGAAAAGCCAGAGCAATCACTTGTCTTTCTAATAAAGGACATAACCAGCAACTGTGTTTTTATAGTTCCAAGTCTCCACCTTTCAGAAAGATATTAATGATTTGTGATTACATCTATTACAGAACAGTAGCAAAAGGAACTGAGGTTTCTTTGAATATACTAGCTCATTGTCTTTATTTCCTTAATCTAGAAATGGTTTATAAAAATAATTTAAAATTTATTTTCCTTTTTGGGAAGGGTTTACACACACACCTACCACTTCCTTAGTTGTATTACCTTCCTTCTTTTCATCATCCTTTAAAATGCCTATTTCTACTTCTTTTTAATTCTGCAAGCTGGTGGCCTGCAGCATTTGTAATGGAATATCACATTTAAAACCTGCATAATGGGCCAGCAAAGACAGCTGCAGGCCTGTAAGGGTTCAGGTGAGTTAAAGGCATTTTGATGGTTTAAAAGCCGATGGAAATACCTCAGGAAT
>NW_008602292.1:6238-7787 GCF_000691845.1 Merops nubicus | reverse complement strand
AGGAATGCCTCATTTATTAAATTAGGTAAGTTAAGAAAAATAATTATTATTGTTATTTTCCAGTAAAGCTCAAGCAATGCTGAGGTACAGAGCACTATACTCATCTGTGGTCTAAAATGAAAATGGAAGTTTATTCATTTCATACACAGCAAACAAAAAGATTTTTTTATTTTATTTTATTTTATTTTTTGGCAATCTGTGGAGCATACACACGTTATTCTTTCATGTGTTCCTGAGAAGGTAGCTAGCATGTAAGTACATGACTTGCCCTGCACCAAAGGACAAAAGTCAACTTCCCCAGCCTGAAACCAAAACCAAACAACCCTACATCTCCTAGAAATGTGGTTTCATATATCTGGAAGCATAAGCAGTGCATCTAATAATAGTCTGAAATAATAATAATAATAATAAAGAAGTCTATTTCATCTCTCCCTACTGAGTCTTCTAATTGTCTTTACATTAGTATGTGTATGAATCTGGTCCTAGCAACATTGCTGAGGTTTCAAAACACCCCTTTGAAAATTGAGGAGTGGAACCAGGTATTTTGTTGGTGTTCTTTGTAATAAACATTATGTGCCAGATCCAAATCAATATTTTTGGGGTGATGTATTTGTCCTAATCCATTTTCAATTGGGTTATGACATACCCCATGAATAATCGCCTTCACTGAGCTCTGCTTACTGGAAAACATCAGAAATAGCATGGCTTCCTTCTTTTCTCTTGATGCACCTTCATATTTTCAGTTTTATTGTGATGACTAAAATAACTCCCCTTCCACTATTGTAAAGGTGTAGTATTTGACTAAACACCCTTTTTATCAGGAGCAATCATCAGTCTTTTCAGTTATGTTTTTCCCCACCTGTCCATCTGTCCCTGGCAATGTGCTTTTCCAGCGCAACGTGACCTCCATGGCCTTGGGGAAGCCCTGAGGTTCTCTCCCTCAAAGCACAGCAGCCACTTGCATTTGCTCCAGCACTGTGGTCTGTCACTCAACCTGCAACAGCCATGCTGGTGACGGTCATGCCCTGAAGAAGGCATGGGAGAGGTGTTCTTTTAAAAGGAACCAAAGGCTTTCATTCTTCTTTGCTGCTCAAAGTTTTTTCCTCTGAGGAAGTAGAGGCAGTTTGGGAGATTTTATTTCTTTGTTCATTTTGGAGAAAAAGTATCCAAATATTAATTTAATTGCTGTATACTTTTATGGTCAGATTACTGGCTGACACAAAACCAGCATTGACCTTTGATTATTTTTATTAAAGGAATTTTGCTACTGAAGAGCTGAAAAGATGAACAAAACCTTTCAGTTTAGTTGGTAGAATGCTCCTTGTTTTCAGGAAATGGGAAGTGAGAAACAGAGCTTATTTATGAATGCTACTGGTTAAATGAGATAAAACTAAACCTTTGTTATTAGTAAATTCTAAAAGAAATCTTACATACTGACTCATTGCTTGAAGTTATGAACAAAAGTGTTCAGAAACAACAAAAGACAGGTAGATGCTGTCATATCCCCCTGGAAATAAGATTGCCTCAAGCATCAAAGTGCTTTTAGTGC
>NW_008602292.1:0-6210 GCF_000691845.1 Merops nubicus | reverse complement strand
GGGCGGGGAGGGAAGGGGGAAGGGAGGTGATGTGTAGAGTGCTTTTTCATGGGGAAAAAAAAAAGTTCCACAATCTCAACTTCATATTTAACAGCCTTGCTTTTGGTATGAAAGGCATTTGACAAGTGAACCCATTACGATAATCAGGAATGCTGCTCTAACAACTGCTGTCAGGCAAAGAGCTTCTGTTCTCTCTTTCTCTTTCTTCCTACTCCTTTACTGAACAGCTAAGTTCAGTGAACAAGCTCAGTAAATAACTCCTAAACGAACTGGTACTTTGGGGCTTGGCTTTCAGTTTCTTTACTTTCCTGTCCCTTCTGAAATAAAAGAAAAAAAACCAACAGTTTGCTTTTCGATTCTGATTTTGTATTACAGGGAATAGCTACATGAATAAAAAAAGCATTACTGCTAAACATAAGCTTACTGTTTTAAATGGCAGGATACAGTATAGTGGAAAATGCCCATCCAAGCGACTGCATCTGTATCACTATAGTTTAATCTTACATATTAATGAAATAACCTATGATGTGTTGCTTATGTATTTGTTAGACTTATACAAGACAAGAAGTATAGTGGTACAACTGTTTTGGAAGAAAACTGTGCTCTTACTAAAACAGTTGGGCTGCTTTAGTAGGTATGTACAGATTCGCTTATGTACTTGAACCCTGTCCATTTACAGATTATGGGGTTATTCAACATGTGGTTTTTGGTTAAGCACTTATTCCAAAATTGGTAGCTGTGAGACTAATTACGATCATTATCTTACTATTGAACATTTTCAAAACAATGTAATTGAGACCAAAATTTGATTTCTTTATTCCCTGCAGTTTTATTTGTGGTTTTACTTTCCATTTGGAAGTGGAGCCAAGGTCAGAGAATACTTCAATAACCTACAGTCAATGGCTGCTAAATGTCATTCCCTTGAATACAATTACAACTTTTAAAAAAAATGCATTGTCCATTTGCTCTAAATGCATCTTTGATGGATGCTTCTGTATCTTTGTGATAGATTTTTTTTTTCCCTTCCCCTCCTCTATAATTCAATTGGATGAAGTCTTACATTGTTGTAATAATCAATGGTGATATAAAATCAATTAAAGTTTTGTTTGGCATTTTGAAACTGAGATTCTGGGTCAGATTCTAGGTACAAAGTACTCAAGGTGCTTAACCTTCTATATCATAAGGGTTTTAGAGGTTAATTTTCACTGAGAAACATGATTACATTTGTAATTAAGCAATACTCTTATTAGTAGTATAACCGCTTTTGACACGACTGACATCAAACTATCATTCAAAGTCTTAATCGTTAAGCTGAGTAACTGGAAAAAAGTAAAAGATGTCTTAGTTCATCATGGTAATCCAATGCTTTATTTTGTACTGATATGACTGATGTCTCAATGATGGGTTTGCTCTTATTTGTCCCATCAGTTTCCTGTCAGAAGTGTCACATGGCCTTCAAAATCGACACCACCTTTGTGCAAGCAGAATGTAAATCTGTTTTTTAAGTTGAGAGTAATGGGGGGAAAAGAAAAGGGTTAGTAAACTTGGTTCTAAAAAGAAAATGTGTATCAGTGCAGTGATGGTAATGATTTGCATATATTTCTTTATAGGTTTAATTAGAGACGTTGTTACATATATGGCCTATTCTCCATCCTCCTCTCATTCTGTTGACATATTCCTACCTCATGTCTACTAAAAATTGTTCAATACATTTCTGATGCTGCTGAAATCACTGCCAAAATACCAATTCATTTTGATGTGCCAAATGTTCATCTGTGAAGTTCAGCTTTATCAAATGTATACAGACATATATGCATGATCTTACTGAGAGGAAAGACAATAGATGTAGCTGATCTCCCTATTTTGACTACAGGACATGATTTCCTGTTCTCTTTGCTACCTATTAATAATATTAATATCTTAAAAACAAAACAAAACAACCACACAAAACCATCAACAAACAAAAAAACCCAAACCAAAAGAAAATTAAAGCCACCACCACTCTCCACCACAACCTGTCCAGAAACACAGACTTAGAATGACTTTTTCAAGAATGTTCTTGAATACTCTATATGTGTGTGGTGAGTTAACCCTGGCTGAGCAAGTGATGCCCATCAAGCCACTCTATCACCCTCCACCTTTCCTCTCCCACCTCCTCAGAGCAAAAAGGGGAAAGGAAAATAAGAAGGAGACAAAACCCTTTTAGGTAAAAACAAAGGCAGTTTAGTTAGAAAGTAAAGGCAAGCAATGCTGCATGCAAAGTGAAGAGAAAAAAACCAAAGATTTATTTTATACTTCCCATCCCCAGGTGATGTCTGGCCCCTTCCTGAGAAGCAGGGCTTCAAAACACGTAGTGGTCACTCTGCAGAGCCAAGGAGTAGCCACCCCTGCCCCTCCTTTATACTAGCTTTATAGTTGAGCTGGTGTCATATGGTATGAAATATCTCTTTGGTCAGTTCAGGTCAACTGTTCTGATTGTGTACCCCACAAGCGCCTGACCCCCCCAACCCACTGCAGGGGGAATGTTAGAAAGAGCCTTGGTGCTGTGTGAGCACTGCTTAGTGGTAGTCACAACATGGGTGTTATCGACACCCTTCTAACTCCCAGCACAAAAGCCCTGCTCCAGGAGGGCTGCTGTGGGAAAATCAGCTCAGCCAGACTAGGTACAATGTCTTTACAAAGGCTTCATGGTACACAACTGGTAAATAAAGCTGAGCATTTCCTCCTTCCTCTGAACAGTCAGCTGTTGATACCTGTCCTGTTTAGACCCTTATTGTCTGAGAAGACCTGAGCAATAAATAGTACTGGTCCTGAGCAGCTTGGCCACAATGATAGTAACTGTCTAGATTTTATTTCCCTTTCTCTCTGTTTCATGTATTTCCAGTACTATCTTGTTTCAGCACAAATGGATTAAACAAACAAACAAGCAAAGATGCAAGCTATCTGCTTAACATTGCTAAGGTGATATGATTAGAAATGTAGATTTTATGTATAGTTGATGGAAAGGAGTTTTTCCTGGGCAGTAATTTAGACTACATCAGTTCAAAGGCATGAATACCCACTACCATGTTTACATTTTAAATAGATACTTTGGACTCCTTTACTGAAACACCTAGAAAAGGCAATTCATTGTACCCTACAGTAAATAATATTTGGAACCTGTACTACTATTGGGAACATACCATATAGCTGGTATTGCTTGGAGCATATTTTTAGGAGGGAAGCTGATAAGTGTGTGTGTTGACAGATAGCTGCATTACTTTGGTATCTTTCTCCCTCGGGCATTTTCTTTTCTTGTTTTATTTGAGTTCAACTTTTTTTTTGCATCTGCTTATATCATGCCAAAACCAGTTTAAAGCCAAGATTTGATTTTTATTTTTTTCCTTGTCTCTTCCACCAATCTGTTTAACCATTTATTAAGTGTCTATCACAGCAGTCACTTTCTTACCCTGTACGCATCTTAGGAATCATTAGTGTTGTCACTAGAGGATAAGCATCCACATGGAAAAGCTCTGTAATGCACAAAAGGTGCAGTCTATTGACATTACATCATATGCCTTGTTATATTACCAAAATAATTAAGTTATCTGAGTATCAACACTGCATGTACACATCACATGATTTTTAAATCAAAGCACTTAGAAGCAAACAAATGAATAATTAAGAACACAAAAACTTATGCTGCCCACACAGTAAATACATTATTCTTATCAAGACTTCTACCTTACTAGAATGTAAGCTCTCCAATGAAGGAGTATTTTTTGCTGTTATTGTTCTGTATTTGTTTGCTGTCTAACATGAGAGAACCTCTCTGTTTTACAGCAGAAGCAGAGGAAACCAAGGAAGATCCCCTGTCTTAAAAATTATGTGCAGTTCATCTAGCAATTTTAATTGTGATCTAAGCTGATCATTATTCAGTCCCTAATAACTTCTGAGTATAACTGTTTGGCCATTTCTTAACTGATTTTTTTACCAACTGAGCAAAAATTTTCTTCTGTGGAAACTGCACTGAGACCATAGATGCCAAGAACTCATACCATATTAAACCAATCTTACTGCACCGCCAGATGAGGATGTTTTTGATTGTCCTGTAAAATATGCGTACCAAACTGGTTACTACCCTAAATAATTCTCCTGATTGGAAATTTGTGATTAGCACAGAGAAGCAAAGAAACTCTTCTCTGCCACAGCAGGATATGTCATACATTGCTTCGTGCGGTTGGTCCCATTCAGTTCATGACTTCTGCCACTAGCATTTCAGCTTTCTTCCTCCATGCTTCATCTCTCAGGCCATCTGTGTGGCAAGGTGACTTATGAGTCTGAAGCCATAGCAGTCTGGATTTTAACACAATCATATCCATAGTCATGTATCACTACTGGATCTGCTCCAAGACACTTTCACTAAAGAGGCCTGTATCTTCACTGCGCAATCTGTGATGAGCCTAATTGGCACACCTGCTTTCAGGCTGTTATTGGGAAAACTTACATGACGTGACATTAAGTGTGTTACTACTCTGAAAACCCTTTTTATAAGCTTATGTTACTGCCTACATGATTGGGGTTTTTTTGTTTGGTTGGTTGGTTGTTCTTTGTTCCTTCTCATCTTGAAAAACATTGTAAATGCTTGGTGTTAGGTTTTGTCATATGTGTATAAGTGTGTGAATATATATATATATATATAATTTTTTTTTATCCAATAAAAAGAAACTCAGTAGAAAAAGAAGGCATTTTAGAATATACTTTAAACAGTAAAAGTCTTGTTAAGGCTGTGAGGAATGTAATAAATAATAAATATTGCATATATAATAAAAATAACTAAAAAATATAATATGCAATTGCACATACAATAAAATGTAATAAAAAATCAGCTTAGCCTTCCATTTCTCGTGGTGCCTTTAAGACTAGGCAAAAAGTGCATGAGCTATCAGAGTTTAATAGTTATTTAGAAATTTTAGTGTGTTTTTTTTTTTTTTTTTTCTCTAGGATTTCCGTCTGTTCAGCCTTCCATATTCCCTTCCACTTCCACAGCTGTAATTTGTATTCTCAATTCATACATATGTTTAGAAAAGGCATATGCATAAATAGATCAGATCATGTCGATGAACTGAAGAGTCACGCTGCATTGCTTTTAAGATTCACCTTACCTACCTCTTGTCTGTGTTGTTCATTGATGAACTTTCCCCAAGCCTCCCTGTATTTTTCACCAGTCTCTGAACTATTTCTAACAACCAGCAAGATGTGGGCTCTGTTTGTTTAGTCTTTATATGAATTACTAGTAATGAAAATTTTCTTTCTCACTGTACTATATCAATATATTTTTCCAAAATAACAACTCCCCTCCTATAGCAATGCTTATTCTATAATGCTAAAACACAGCTTGTTGTCCTGCATTGCTTATTTAATATTTCATGACCTCTGGAGAGAAAAAAAAGTACTTAATTTCTGGAAAATTTTGTTTGCCAGGATTTACAGAAGGTGAATTTCTCTCTTTTGTTTAAGAGACCCTAAAATGTTAATTCTTATCCCACTTGTTTCACACTCATTTCTGTGTAGCTAAAAGTTCTAGTTCTATTCTCATGTTCCTTCTTGACTGTTCCTCACAAATCTGTTGTGAAAATGTATAATGTAAACCATTACAGTCACAACAGCAATCTCTGGAGGACCTCAAATCTTACTTCAGTGCTTGGGTGAGACCTATAAGAGCTTCCAGAGTTGATGGCCAAGCTATTGCTTGTAGTGCCACTGAGACATTACACCAACACCCAAGGAGGAACAAGGAGGTAAAGAAATGATCCCACAGGTTAAGTATGCTCAGATCTGGAGCCATGCAGGGAATTGGCTTTATGTGTGTAACCTCAGTCATTTCTTAATCTCTGTCCCAATGTCCTCAGCTGCAGAACAGGATTAATATTATTTACCAGCCAGTGGTGGTGGATCGCTAATTAGTCAGGATACGTGCAGTAAAACATAACTTATGTCTGTTGGTAGGATATTAATGATTCTTCAGGCAATCATAACCCGATACCTATTTTCAGCTGGTGGTGGCTGGCAGAAGCCACTTGGCAAATTTCCAGGAGAGATAATGTGCAACCTTCAAAGGGTGATAACAATTTAGTCTTGGAACAGTTTGCCTGGGAGCACGGCCGGTTTTCCATCATTTAGGGCCCAGAACGAATCTTTTCGCCCGCCCCGTTCCGCAGCCGGACCCCC
>NW_008602291.1:0-32017 GCF_000691845.1 Merops nubicus | reverse complement strand
AATAAAATTATGGTACTAAGGTATGTTTTATCTAAGCTTTATGAAGCACATAAAATGACTTCAAGTGCAGTATTTGTTTTCTTTTCCAGTATACAAATAGATATGAATGTCCCCTACAACAGTTTGCATTATATTTTTCTTATTTTGTTAGTAGCATAGAATTTTTTAGTTAAATGTAGTACAAATCTCCAGGTAGAAAATCAGTGTTTAAAGAACATGGAAGAAATAGTGTAACAGCCTTCCAAAAGTGTTGAATAAAAAAAATTAATTGCAATAAGCAATTAATATGCAATAAGCATAGTACTAGGTTTCTGGTATAATCCCATAAAATATGGAAATTCTAAGTTATTTTACTTCTAACAGCATTTCTTTTACAGCAGAACCTCAGCATCAAAATATGTTTCTGCCATTATATATCTTGACGGAACTTGCTATCTTTCCTAAAATGGGATGGTTTGAGGGTTTTGTGGGGATGTTTAATGATAAATTCAGTTGTATGTTACTAGATAAATAGTACGTAAAAACTATGAAAAATAAAATTGTAGCGTATGAATCGAAAGATAATTTCATTTGGATCTCCAAGACAACTTTAATGTCCTTGTATAATGAAAGATTTTGCTTACTTGGGCTTTTTTTATTTTTGTTTGCTTCTATGTACTTATTTGCACTGTTTGGAGGGCAAAGATTTCTTGAATAATATTGTCAAAATCTTCATCTTGTTGCAGTATCTCAATATAGTAGAGGATAAAATGTTTCTGGGGGGTTGACCTAGATGATCTCTACAGGTCCCTTCCAATGTCTGGAAGAAAGAACCAAAAAACAAAAGCTTTATAATTCTGTTTAATTATAGCATTCTGTGATTCTGTGAGAATAGTTTAATCATGTCTTAGAAGCTATAGTTGTTAAACTAGTGTTTGTTTATTTATTTATTGTGTTCTGCTTCCTTTTACTAGTATTTTCCCTGCTGACTTCAACTAAGTAGAAGATTTGCCCTTCCCTTCCTTCTTCCTCCCCTCTCTTCTACCCATTTTTTTTTTTCTGTTGACAAATATAATTACTGCAAACCCTTACAGGTGGACAAATTCTTTTATCTTCAAATTGAAGAATTATGTCATATCTTATACAACAAAAGAGGTTTTTGAATCCCAAATAACTACACTTCATTTTGGTAGAGCAGCATCAGCAATACTTCAAAGCCATGTCTATAGGCTTCTTAAAATGTTTCAAACTGCTATGATGTGGTGTGTAAGAACTTTGTGTGTTTTGGTTTCTTTGAGAAGCAGGTGGTCCTTTACTGCAATCTTAATTGCTACTTGAAAAAAAGTCAAAGCAGTGAATGAAAAACTAGTTTTTCTACCATGAGAAAGAAGGAAAAAGAGAGTGAGACCATGATGCAATAAAATCAAAACAGGATGGAGGCAAAAATCTTTAAAATATTTGCTTAATTTTGGAAGTCTTTAAATTAGTTATTGTCTTGTTTTGACAGCCACAATTTAAAGTCTTGCCTCCATGATATTCAGGCTACTGTGATATTAGAGGAATCAAACTTCTATCTACATTGAAATAAGTATGGGATTTTCCTGGCTTCACTATACTGTAGATGTTACAACTCAGCTAACCACCTCAGGGTGCCTTTAAGTCCTTTGGAGAGAGCATGATCACAGAACAAGAGAATGGTTGAGTTTAGAAGGGACCTCTGGATGTCATCTGGACCAACCACCCTGCTCAAGCAGGGCTTGAATTAGCTGTCCAGGACCATGTCCAGATTGCTGCATAACCTCCCTGAGTAACCACTGCCAGTGCTCAGTCACCCTTACTGTGAAAAAGTGTTTCCTGGTGTTCAGACAGAACCTTGAGTGTTTCAGTTTGTGCCCATTGCCTCCAGTCCTGTCACTGGGCACCCCTCCAAAGAGCCTGGCTCTGTCTTCTTTACTTTCTCCCTTCAAGTATTCGTGTACATTGATGAGATCCACATGAGTCTTCTCCAGACGAAGCAGCCCCAACCCTTCACCTTTTCTCATAAGAGAGATATTCCCCAGATCATCTTTGTGGCTTTTCATTGGACTCCCTTCAGTATGTCCATGTCTCTTTTGTGCTGATGAGCCCAGAACTGGGCGTGGGACTCCAGGTATGGGCTCATCATTACTGAAGAGAGGAGAAGGATCATCTCCTTGACCTGCTAACATCCTCATGCAGCCCATAATACTGTTAGCCTCTTTGTGGCACACACATTGCTGGCTCATGATTTGTCTCATGCTAGATCTCACCCAGATAAAATCAGATAATAATCTAATCAGATAAAATATTCTAAATATCTACAATGATACTAAGCCTATTTTTAAGGAACAGTGTCAAGTATTTCCAACAGATACAAAATTTAAGCAATATTCAATTGCATGTATAAAGGTGCTGGAGAAACCATATTGTTTCCAAGACATCCACTGAACCTGGCAGATAAGAATCAGGATTTGTGGAAAACACTTGACTCACAGCAAGGAAATCTGGAATGATATTCTAAAACCTATTAAATAGAACTAGACAACATTTATAAAGGTAATTCATTAAAGGTCTAGGTGTTCATATTTGAACTCTAGATGTGGATCAGTCACAGAAACATCTGACCTCCAACAACTGGTCCTCTACCAGCTACACCAGAAGGACAAAATCTTGTCATAAATATCTGTAGAGTCTGTCTTGGATAACTGAGACATCTCAAGTAGCACTAGTAGTTTGATTCATACATAATCAACTTTTTTAACATTTGAGTTTACCCCTTGGAGATCTGATACAGGATGACCAGATAGAACATGGTATCTATGAGAATACCTAGGGAAGGATTTATCTTGAGATAAAATTCCAGGCAGAATGCACAAAAGCATCTTAAATTTCCAGGGATGTGTGTGGCCAAATTAATCAAGCCTATGGTAAATGCCAACAGTATAATAAAAGGCTTGTTAAACTGTTTCATCACAGAAGCTCATAGGTCATTTCAGTAGCTTTCTAAATTCTGTTGGCAGAAGTTAAATACAGATTAGAGCACTGCTGCTAGTTAAGGGGTGATGTATCTTCAGGACCACACAGACAGAAAACAGGATTTGCAGGAATCTTACATTCTTCTGGGCAGCAGCTGGGGGTTTGATAGGATAGCCCACCTCACCTAAAATGGCCAGGCACATAAGATTCATTTTTTTTTTTTTGCCTCAAGCTCATTTTATTGCCAGTAGACACCTATCTGTGTACAAATTAATGGAGTTCCAAATATGACCAGAGCAGGTATTCAAATAGCTTGCAGACACCACGCTACACACAGACACTTAATTTGAGGTGTCTTTGTGTGGACCTTGGTCCTACCCAAGATCCTACCTCTCTGTGTTTCTTCAAGAGCTGACAAGGAACCCTTGACATATATATTGACAACTTTACCAAAAGCTTTTGTGTGCACCTCCCTTCTCTACCACGCACAAGAAAAATCTGAAAGCAATGTCTGATCATATCAAATTTTCTGGAAAAGACAGGTACTCTAGATAACACAATGAAAACATTTTTTAAGTGTTAGAGTTCTTTTTCCTGTATTTAAATGTGGCAACTACTAGTCATACTTTTTACTAAAAGCCAATACATGCTTGCTAGCAAGGGTTTGAGTGAATCGATTTGAACTATGCAAGCTTTCTAATAAAGTAGTTTTATCTCTATGTTTCTTTGATAGCTATGGTAATGCTAATTAAAACAATAGTTCATTTTCTCATATTACATCAACAATCTCAATACAATAAGACACAATGTTTTAAGTTACACTATTTATTAGCTCTAGATGTGCACATAGATATTCATTTTGCTACTGTAAGGTTGTGAATGCAAAGAAAACTTGGGAAAAATAATGTATCATTGAAAAAGGAGAAGTAAAAAAGTGCAGTAAATATGGGATGCTAAGAAGTGACATATACAGACACAAAAACTCTAAATGAGAAAAAATGTAAGTTGGCAGGGTAAAAAAGAATAAGAGGATGAACAGAGAATAAGGATAAAGAAAAAAAAAAATCAGTTGGAAATATTTAAGTGTTGTTTGGGAATCAGTACAAGAGATCCCATCAGAAACCAAATAAACATACTTGAGGCTCCTTCAGAAGGTTATTTAATTCAGATTATTTTAGATCGGTCATATCTAGAAATTTCTAAGTGGTATCAAAGTAGTGTATAATGATTTTTTAATAAAAGCAAAAAAAAAAAAAAAAGTCCATGGCCTCAAAAAAGCTAGTTCCCAGCAAGCAATAACTGTAGACAAGATTCCTTGCTCTATTGCACCCACCTTCTTGTTAAAATATGGCTAACTGATGAGTCTGTGAGTCTTTAAACTGGTTCTGACTTTCTTCATGTGCTTTGTCTGTGTCTTCCCATATATTGCAACTGGGAAAAGTATACAGTACTGAATTTTATCAAAGCACACATTACAGTTTGTTTGGGTCAAGTTAAGACTTGACCCAAACTGTTTTAAGAAGGCAACACTATACTGAAACTAATTACCATGTTCCCAAATTTGTTGTGCTAACAAGCCAAACACTCCCTGACACACACTGGGTGGCTAACCTTAGACTTGTGCTCTCCTGTCTGATGCAGAAGTTGCTTGGGCACTTGGTTCTGACTCTTCTTTCTCAGAAACAGCCTCAGACCCAGCAGTCAACCACCTTCAGAATTCTTAAAGATCATTATAAAAGAGAGTCTTAGAACAAATAAATTGTACAGTGTGGACAATGAGGGATCAGGACCTAGGTGTGAGCTGAGAAGCTAAGACATTTGGCTGTTCAGATATACACCCTAACACACTGGTTTCAAAGCTGTACTGTACAGGAGAATCCTGTTTGGCATACTACTGATAAACTGACCACTGATACTGATGTGATTTTGAGCGGGGCCAAATTCCAGTGCAGAAGATGGAAGCAAAGCTCACCAGCTGACAGTACCCAGCCCATTGTACACAGGAGACTAGATGTAGTTTTACAGTGTGCTTATATGCACAGATCTCTCACAAAACACACTTGGAGCAACTTAATTAGGTATGGCCAGAACTGTAATGAACAGGAGGTGAGCTCGGAAGCTGTATGTTCACAGGATACGTTTATCATTTTAATATATCAATCCATTTATTTAAAAAACAAATATGCTATGCTGCTACATCACACAGTACTGCTTAGTGGTACCTGCACATCTAAGCCTTGTATATGCATTTGCAACTGTTACAGTAGCACAAATGGAAGACCTTGATTTCTCTGAACAATTTTTTAATAGTTTTACCCTTTTCCTTCCTTTTGGCAAGTCAGCAGCATTTTTACTTTAGGAAGAGTCCAAGGCTGCTCATTAAAGTCCCTAGTTATGCAGAAGATTGACTGATAAGCATCTTAAATAAAATATTGAGATTGTATATCACCCTCTGACAAGTCCCAAAACGTATTGTCAGCAAACCATAAGGAACATTTGAGTGAAGTATTTTAGCATAGTTCTAATAGCAGGAGCTGTTAAAATGAGATTGTACTAGCTTAAGTGATAAGAAGCTCCTCTGCTCACACAACAGAAGGTCCAGAGAAACGATGGCAAGATCAGTAATTTGGTTAGTAACCTGTCCTTGCTGCTGCCAGGCTCACCCTAGAACAGCCACCATCCCAGCAAAGACACCTTTCCACAAACCCAGAAGGGCACAGGGAAACAACAGCAGGCAAGAATCCAAACTGCAGACTCCCAAATAATGAACTGAGCCCCTCCCAGGTCTCTCCTGGTCACTACCTAGAGGTGGGAGACACATCGTGGGATGCAGGGGAAAAGTATTTTAGGATTACACAGAATTTATTATGGGATGCTGAAGTGCTGGGGTTTAAACCCTGAGCAGTGAATGAGGGCTGGCATAGGGATGATGGCCACAACCAGGCAAGAAAGCCCCTCCTGATTGGTTTTCACCCAGGGTCTGGCCAGCCTTGGGTGGGAACTGATGAGGAGATCACCACCAGGTGCCCCCACCTTCCACATTAACTTGGAGGTGGGGCAAGAAGCCACCTCTATAAGAGCTGACTCTGCTTCTAGGCATATTGGCATGTCCATTTACATAGATGTGTGTGTTGTGTGGGGATTCTGGTTATAGAAAGGGCTCCCCAACTTGCCATAGCGAGTGGAGTTCACAGGATGGCAGAGCAAGGCCATGAGAATCTCTCTGGGAAATTTCTACATAATTGGACTGATCACCTGGGTCCTTCCTTCTCCCACAGCATGGTTCCTTGGCCAGCTTGCTCCCTTCTGCACATTCTTCACAGTGAGTGAGTGCATGGATTTGTTCCTCTCTCTGGCACTTTGGATCTTTGGTGTGTGGTGTGGTAGCAGAGGGAGGAGTTTGCTGGTCTGCCTGTTAATAATAGTATCATTTTATGTTGGGCAAGCAGTCAGCAGAAGAGATGCTTAAAGGAGAATCATAAAAGTGGGAGAAGGGAGAGATTTCGATATTTTGGAGAGGACCAAATATGGGGAATAGAGTGATAAGGGAATAAAATGATCCATTTGCATGTAAGCAGAGGCTGGTCAGCATGCTTGTTTGACCATGCCCTGTGCCTTGTTATTGCAGTCAAGATGTATCTCCTCATTAAACTAAAGTGATATACAGGACCTATTGTGCATCTATAATCCTCTAGACAACTATTGCCCATGAATCTTGTTGAACCGCTGTCACATTTACCATTGAACTTTAACTTGCTTTTTTTATATCAATAAAATACATCGTTGCCTCCCTTACAAGTGAAGTGTGTCACTCCACACGTGGGAGGAGGAACCTTCTAGGTTCCCAGGCTTATATGATAAGTCCAACAGCCTGAGAAAGGTGGTGTCAGGTGTTTGAAAATATGATGGGATATTTTTCCTTATCAAACTATGGTTTCTTAATTGATTTTCTTTGGAACCATGCAGAGCAAGCTCCTCAGAAGTAGCAGACTTTATGTAATATTTTGAATATGCCATAATAGTAGTGTGTGCTGGATTATAAATGAAGTGAATTCAAGCAAGAATGATAAAAAAAACTTTGCAAAAAATTTAAAAGCTAATTTTCTATTAACAGGAGCATCTTTTCAGTTCATACACATTGCTATAAAAATACTGGAATTTTGTAATGTGTTTTCATTCTTGGTGCATTTTACTTCCAGCTCTGTTCTTTGTACATCCTTCAAAATCTACCCATATTTTAGAATGTTTTATGAGCATTAGAGAAACTGTGTATCTCTTCAGTTGTAATGGTTGGCCATGTTACATTTCATGCTATTTGTAACCGTTCATAAATCTTTGTGCAGATGGAGATACCTTCCTGTTGACAGAATGTTCCTGTCCCTTCCTCTGAGTGAAAAACAGTTTGAGACACATCCTTAGTATTTTCATTTCCAGCTGATGATATGAAAGGATGCAACAGACTACCCTGCAAATGACGTGGAGCACATGCCTTGTCTAATAGAGTGCATGTAAAATCTTTGAACCGTGTGCCCTCTTAGTAAATTAATTCTTAAACTACATCAGACAGCTCCTTCAGTGTATTCCTTTTTATGAATCTTACTCTGAGGCACTTAATCCCTAAATGAATTATAATGTCCACCTACTGACTATAGAGCACCTTTTTGCAACTTATTTAGGTCTGTTTATCATAGGAAAATATACATTTTCCATGAGCTAAGGGTGGTTACAATTCATTCTTTCATGTAGTTAAACAGATATTTCAAAACAAAAGAAATTACCAATAAGATTCTAATAAGAAATACTCTACCTGAGCTTAGTTCCATGGATTGAGACAAGAAATGGTCCCAGAGAGATGTCTCTCTTCTGCTGTCCACTTGCCCAATACAGAAAAATATTATCATTCATGTCAGGCTAACAGCCAAATTCCTCCCTCTGCTCTCAAATCATACTCAAAAAAATCCAAGGTGCCATTCCTCCAAAGGAGGAATCATATGTGAAGGAGGGAGCAAGGTGGTCAAAGATCCAAACCATGAGAGATGGAATTAGCCAGGCCACAAGTCCAGTTAGGTAGTAGGGACTCATCTTTCTTCCCCACCATCCTGGGAAGTTTGCTTGCTATACACAGTTAGGAAGCCTTTCTGTCAACCAGAATCCCCACAGAGCACACCCAGTGTATAAACAGACCTCCCAACACCTCTGCAGGCAGAGTCAGCTCCTATAGAGGTGGCTTCTTTCCCCACTCCCAAGTCAACATGGAAGGTGGGGGCACCTGGTGGTGATCTCCTCACCAGTTCCCACCCAAGGCTGGCCAGACCCTGGGTGAAAACCAATCAGGAGGGGTTTTCTTGCCTGGTTGTGGCCATCATCCATATGCCAACCCTCATTCAGGGCTGGGTGATTAAAACCCAGCACTTCAGTACTTTTATTTTTCAAGAAAAAAAAGGATCTAGCTCTGCTATTCCATTTCCTGCTTTTTTTTGCTGCAGGTTTAATAACAGCTTTGAGTGGTGGAAACAAGGAGGTGAGAAAAGTTCAGTGTACAAAATGCTGGAGAAAAGAATGTCTTGATGAACGTGGGTTTTGACAGTTTTATGCCCCTTAATTTGGCAGGTTGGGGAAACAAAATGATCTTATTTTTGGTTGGAGGATGAGAAAGAAATTTAAAGTAATACTTTTTAATTTGATTTGCAGAAAACACTACACAAAAATTATAAATATTTTTCTGAAAGCCTTCCAGTACATAAAATCTGTTTTTCAACCAGTAATAATGTTACTAAATTCTACCACAGGAGAACTTTCTGCAAGGTTCTTTTTTTAATACTACTACATTAAAAATTATTCAGAATCAAGGTAATAAGTTGAATTTAAATACAAGTGCTTCTATGAGTATTATAAGCAATAAAACTATTGCAGATTGGGGAACATTACTGTACCGCTCAAACTTCATTGTTAATTAAGTTAAGGCTATCAAAGTTCTTAATGATGATGGTGTATTAAAAGAGACTATATGCCATCTTCTTGAAAATTCTAGTCATCAAGAATGTTCTAACTAATGAAGAGGAAAGAAAAAAACATTTTTTTTAAGTTCTTGCTGTGGATGGAAAAAAAGAACCAAACAAACTACCCACCTAAACACATACACAGAAAAAAACACCAAAACCCCCC
Organism: Merops nubicus; assembly: GCF_000691845.1. Lineage (NCBI taxonomy): Eukaryota > Metazoa > Chordata > Aves > Coraciiformes > Meropidae > Merops > Merops nubicus. The sequence goes on along the minus strand of NW_008602291.1, from coordinate 22,879 downwards.
AAAAAACCCACAGTGATCTTCAGAACTATGAGTGGATGGAAAAAAAGAACCAAACAAACCACCCACCTAAACACATACGCAGAAAAAAACACCAAAACCCAAAAAAACCCCCCCACAATGATCTTCAGAACTATGCCTAAATGTAGGACACACCAACTTTTTCCTTTTGTGAAAGCAAGTGAAATTTACAGCTCTTCCAAGAAATTTAACAACATCAGTATTTTCAGGGTCTCTGTCAGTTCCCTATAAGCCAGAAAGTTAAAAATACCCTTTAATGTGATAGACAGACAGCTTAAAGTTTAAATCCTACCAATATTGTCCTAATGGGACAGATCCTCCTTCTTGGCTATGTGTACACAAAGAAATGAGAAAATCCCTTCATCCAGGCTCCTGAAGGTTGTTCAGACTTGCAGGTAGGTTACTACTTCTACTGTAGCTCCTTTATGTTGAAAAATAAGATTGTTTAAATCACTAGAGGCAGGAGGAACAGCCAAATTCTTCTTTCCTTAACAATAAGTAAAAAGGAATCAATGAATTTATGCAAGGTATCTTACACTGTGCAATGTATCTTCTCTGTCCTACAGATACTCATATGAAAGTCAAAGCTGTTTAATGGAACTACAGCAGCTAGCAAGTCTCTGAAAGTGGAACAAGCAAATATCTGAATTTGACACACCTGACCCAGGAGTTTAAACTCAATGACAGCCTCAGAATTTGGGACAGACTACTTTAGTATCAGTGTTGGTCAAGATGATGGAATAACAGAACAGTTGCATATGTGATCTTCCAGAGGATCAGGCAGATAAGTCTATGTGGTTGGGTATTTTTTTTTCCCCCAAGGTGTTATGAACGAGGAAAGACATTTAGTCAGTGATGGACTCTGTTCCTGTTACCTGGTCAAGGTATGAAGCCCTGAAAATAAGAGAATTCTTAGATTCTGGTGGATGCTGTAGGCTCATTTTCAGGCTGAAGTAGTTGTCTTTAGAAACAGTTGTACATTTGAGTTGGCACACTTTCTTTTACTATCTTTTTTTTTTCCCCTTTTTAATATGAAAATATTTGGACTGCCATGATTAGGAAAAATAAAGTAATCAAAATATTATAATTTTCAAAATGTCAATGTTTGCTAGGCAAAATTTGTTAACTATGTTTTAAAAAATTTTCTGTGCTCAGTAGTAACCTTATCGTGTGCCTGTGCACACTCACAATTTCTGTATGTGTATGTGAGGTGTGCACATGTAATCAAACTCTGAAAATAACATTAATTCTACAGGGTGAACGAAAAATAAACTTTACAGCTTTCTGCTGGGAAGAATGGAGGATAATCAGAGTGATTTGAAAAGATAATTAGTAGAAAGTGCTGCTATGATTGCCAAGGATGGGTACATCTGTCTGTGCTTAGAAGAAGCAGCAGCAGCCATCTGTACCCACAACAGTTTCATTGCTGTGTGACAGCTTCCTTCTGAAATCAGCACAGCTGACTTGGGAGCAAACAGAGGGGGGCGAAGCACTTTTCAATTAAGCTAGTAATTTATTTGTGCTGTAATACTGTACACTGTTTTTCACATCCTTTTACAGGCATTATTTGAAGTTTTGTTCCTTTTTGAAGGTGAAGAGGACTAGGCCTGAGGGCTGACTAGGCCTGAGGGCTAACTAGTCGCCTCAAATTGTGTTACTCTGTTTAAAGCCTTAATGCTAAACTCCTGAGTGTACAGAATCCGTGTTAGTAGATATAATTCCATTTAGAATGTATGGGAATAAGTTCTAATAGCATTTCTAGAACAAATTGCTTGATGGGGCTGGGGGAGAGAGGATTTTTCATATTGAGATTCAGGCCAAAAGTGATTAAGGCAATATTCAGAAATAAACATAATTCCTTCCTAACATTTGTAGGGCTCAAATATTTAATGCAAGTGTAAACAAAACCATTTTGCATACATGAATTTTCATCTGAAATGCTGTTGAAGTCTCAGTCTAAAAGCCAGAGGGCTGGAGACACTGTGATTATCAATAACTTGAACTAAACTAGCAGCATTACCAGTAAAACTAGAATGATATCTTAAACACCAGTGCTCCATCCTCTGTAAAGAACAATCTGACTCCTTCCACCATCCATCTACAAAATGGCTGGAATTTATATCCACAGTTGGGTGGAACAGCCATTTCAAAAAAGTCTTGTTTTAGAAGATCTATGGGAACTTCTGTGTCAGTGAGTCTTGGACTTAAAACTATCCTTTGCCTTTGGAGGGTAAGGAAAATTCATCCTTATGTAACCCATTGGTTCAAGCTCACAAGAAAATTTCATACCTATTTTTTTTTTTTTTATGTTTTAAGCCTCTTAATGCAACTTTAATAGAAATATTTTCCCCCAAAACAAGCTTGAAGTGTCATAATTTTATATAGGAAAAAATGACTAAAATTCTTCCATATGAAATTAAGACAGAGTTTTTCATTTCCATTCTTTGTTAATAAATAAAGTATCAAGACAGAAATTCATGTATCATTTAGAATAAATTTATAACAAAGAAGCATCCTTTTTGCACTCCTAAGTATGTTAAATCCTCAGGTATGCCTGTACATCCTTAAAGGATTAGAAGTCATGCTAGCAGAATCAGGTCTTAAAGTATAATGTATTACTCTGTTTTATAAAATCAGCATCTACTCTACAAGGATTATCTGTACAAAGAAGATGTAGTTCAAAAGAAAAATAACTTTTTGGGGAGAAAAAAAAATAATAAAGACACCAAACACCTTCCATCTACCCTTTACTGTATTATTAAATTGCCCTCTATTATTATTATTATTAAAATGTGAATGGCATAAAGATAAGAAAATATAATCACAATTCTTATTTCTTTATATAAAAATACGTGTTTCAATATGTATATTTTTGATTTTCTAAAAGGAGTCAGGTGCTTCATGCTTAAAAAAAGAAAGTTTTAGGATGTGTTCAGTCTCCTAGTTTAGTGATTTCTCACTTCTAAACTGCAGCTAGCAACGATGTGACAAAGAGTAGGTCATAAAACAAAACTATGGCTCTTTGCAGACACTCTCCAAAGTCTTCATTTACTCAGTGAAAGGGGCTGATTCAAGCATAGTTCAATTCATTATACACCCATGCTCATATTTTTAAGCAGATGTTAACAAGTCTGCATGACATGCAATGTTCCTAATGCCAAAGAACAGTGGGAAATCTGTTCTTCCTTTTTTGTAGATGACTAGCTGATTATCCATTTCATTCCTTAATTATTAAGGATGAATAAAGTGATTTGGATTACAAAAAAAATATGAATCAATCTGAAATTTTGACAAAATTGATTTGGAAATCAAGCCAGTATTGGAATTAGGATACCTACAGAAAACAATTACATCATTAAAAAAAAATCAAATTTGACAGAATTTCTGGCCTGTGAAATATACAGTCCTGCCAGTGTTGTCATTGTTTAGTTTCAGAACTTTTTGGCAGATCAGCTGAGTTATGAGACTTCACCTTTTGAGATTTACCTATTACTATTGCATAGTGCATCCATATCTGACCTCAGAAGTATTCAATAAGCCCAATTTTTTATTATTGTAACATCATTTGTCTATTATATCTCAGAATAAGGTATTATATCCAATATTATGAAGCATCATAACACTAACTGCTCTTAGAATTATTAGACAGGAAAGCTCATAGGATCATAGTAAAGGATAAGGATGCCAAAATTCTATTCCATTCATGATAACTAGACTGCAGTTTCGTTTTAAGCAAAGAATCTATGATTCTATGATAATCACTAGCATATAATGATGCTATTTCTCAGTGAGTTTTCTAAAATCACAAAAACTTTACAGAAGTTACAGTCCTAACATCTGATATTGCACTGTTAAAGTATAGAAGAAAAAAATTTAGATAGTAATTGCATTTGAATTTCTCTTTCTGGGCAACCACCATTATTCTGTCAATATTTGAATTAAATATGCCAGGAAGGTGTAATTTGTGTTGTCTTTTTTTTTTTTCCCCCTCATGACTGCAAATATTCAGATGCTTATTGTGTGAAACAACGCCTGTGAATTTACAACTGAAATGTAAACACATTCACATAACTACAGATACTGACTAAACCTGGAACTGTAACCATATTCTAACTAAAAAAAAAAGAGATTTTCAAAGAAAATTGCCTTTGGGATGGAAAAACATATACTGGTCTTGAAGAATACTGAAGTTACTTGTTGGCCACATTTCACATTTCTCAATTTTACAATGTTTGGACACAACTGAAATGTAAACACATTCACATAACTACAGATACTGACTAAACCTGGAACTGTAACCATATTCTAACTAAAAAAAAAAGAGATTTTCAAAGAAAATTGCCTTTGGGATAGAAAAACATACTGGTCTTGAAGAATACTGAAGTTACTTGTTGGCCATATTCCTCAATTTTACAGTGTTTGGACTGCACACTTGTCTTTTCTAGGAAGAATGTGAAAGGAGATTATCTTAATTTGAATGGAAGAAGAAAAGTTAACCTTATGGAAAAATTTATAGCAATATTCTTCATACCTGTTTTCAAATGTTACATATCCAAGCAGATGGTGAATAGTGTGCTAAGGTATATGTCTATATAAGCTAAATCATCTCATAAACAGCTATGGATCTTTGCATTAGAGTCAATTTATTCTTGCATTTTGTATCATTTGAAATTAGCCAATGTGGGATAAAAAGAAATCATGACACTTTCCAATCCTGACTTCATAATGAATTGAAAGAAGAAGGTGCTTGTTCAGCATTTTTGTATGTTCTGAGTATTCAATAGCTTTGCTGTAAATACTTGTGACTTGATTACTCTTTGTGAGGACTTTTATGCCTCCTCTGCCCAAGAGCCACTCTAAGGATCCTTTCTGTTGTATCAGCACTCCTTTGAGCCACTCTAAGGATCCTTTCTGTTGTTTCTGTTGTATCAGCACTCCTTCCAGACCTCAAGACCTTTCTTGCTTTTTTGCCTTTTGGCAATGAAAGTCTTAACTGCCCATGACAAGGAGGGGCTGTGATGCAGGAGTTGCAAGAGAATAATTATTTGTAACTCTGATGAACCAGATTAGAGGTTGTGTACATGCCTGCTGAGGAGGGACTTGACTGCAGGTCACTGTCAGGCTACCTGGCTCCTGGCTTCTTCACTGACCCCAGCTCATTCCTTCAGAGGCAGTACAGGATGCTCGATTCTTGCTGTATGTACAGAGCTCAGATAAGGGCCTTTGCCAGCAGGTCTTTGCTGCTGCACCAAATCCTATCTTACCTGCTTTATGTGGAATTAAAGACTTCCATTTGGCTTCTACTTGACAAACACCGAGCAAAAGGAAAACAGAATTTAATCTGATTAGTCATATTCAGTTTATTCTGCAGGAAGGCAATACTAAATATTAACTTCTGTTCAGTCCATGTGCTAATGCCAAAGAACTGGTTCTGCTAAATCATATTTAAAAAAAAAATCACTTCTTTATTAAAAGGGCACAATTCTTCTGTAGAAATGCAGACTGTTAAAAGGATGGGAGTCACATGTGAGTGACTTCTGTGTGCACCTTACATGCACTAATGCAGCACGAGACACACGCTTGATTTCTGTCACTATTTTCATGATCTGTCTGTAAATCTTCATGTTAAAGAGAAAACTGGGTGTATTTCTGGACCTTGATCTTCAAATAATACACATTGGAATGACAGCAGGTTGACTATGTTCATTCATGCTGACTCTGATCATTACTACTTGTCTATTCACAGTTCGTATAGAAGGATTTTTTAATATTATTTTCCTATTATTTTATAGTTTTCCTTAAGTACATTTAATTTATTTGTTAACAGCTGATTGAAAATGGAGTCTAAGATTAAATACTAGACTAACTGATGTGACTAATAATTAAGTTTTTATTGTGTCCTTAAGGATGGGTTCACTTCACCTCATTCAAGGCATTTAGAAATTAGATTGTTATTCAGAAGCAGTCATTTAAGTCCATCCTTAGTCAATGGAAAGAAGATTGGCTCTTTCCCAAAGCAATTCTTCCTGTTGTGATGTATGTGTCTGAGTAGGCAGGCTGAATTGCTTCTGGGAGTGAATCCTCCACTGAGGAAGACAGCTTCAGCAGAGACCCTGATAAACTAATTCAGACTGGATTTCTAATTGTATGTGGGTAAAATTAAAGAAGACTCCAACTCCAAACGTAGAGATGTAATGTGTATATCTTCCAGAGTTTGTCAGGGAAATATTCCCATGAAGAGTTTTAAAAAGATTACATCACATAACAAATAACTTTCACCTTTGGAAAACTAACAAAATCTTGACGTTTTTCAGAACGTGTTTTAAAAGTGTGTGTTCATTTTTATACCTTTAAACCTATATCCTAAGGTGTAACTTATGCAGAGAAAAAATTCTACTTAAAAAATGATCTAATTATAAAACTCATGGTGCAATAGGTTGCAACAGGATGCATACCACAAAATTTGCTACTATAATATTTATTTTTAAAAAATAAAAATAAAAAAAATCCATGTAAAGAATTGCATGATAAAGAACAGAGATCTGATCTTGGTCTCATTAAAGCAATGAAAGTCTTGCCTGTAATGTCAGTTAGAACAGAATTTTACCCTAGAAATAAATGCCTCAGGTTTTCTTTGGAAACCTGGGCTAAGCCATTGATGTAAAAGAGATTTTGGCCATAGAGGCTCTGGAAATGTCAGTATTGGTGTAGTCATTTTGAAAGAACTTACCTTCAGTAGAGGTCAAATTAGCTTCTGAGTTGTTCTTTTTACTGCAGTTACTTCCAACATAGACTCAAACCTGCCCACTTTGTAATGTTTAGGAATTGGAAATTTATTTATGTCAGTATAATTATACTTCACAGTGTCACAGAAGGCCCTTCCCAGTAATTTGTGTGACATGGCTGCTCAAAAATATTCCATTTGCTGGCTGAGCACATGCATTCTGAAAACTTTCTTTGAAAAAATGTTTTTAATGTATATATTATTGCACACTAAATATTTATTTTTGTCTGTAGGTTATAAAGAACTACCAAAGTTTCCTTGCTGAAGGTACATGGAATATTGAAATAGTCTCTTCTTACCGTGTCATCAAAATCATATTTGAAAAGAAGATATCTTTAATATCCTGAATCACAGACCTCTATGACATACTCATAGCTGTGGTTAAATATATTTTTTCTCAGCTTTGTTGTTGCTCATATTCTAATTTGCATTGCTTTTGGTTTTTTTTGCTATTAATATTCTATAGAATTTTTGGCTCATGACAGATTTTTTTAAAGTTACTACCACGTCTCTATTGTCACAAGCATTTTCTTTCCATATGAGTTCAAACCTTGTTAAACAACTAAGTGGATATAATGAGAAGCCTTTTTTCACTTTGTCCTTTCAGTTGTCTCGTGTATGTCACCCTTTCTAATCCTGTTTGTATTAATGCCTGGTACAGTTTGAAAGTCAAATGAAAATCCTTTTTTTAATTCAAGCTTTTCCCCCCACTATTATTGTCTTTCTACTATTATTACAGAAATATTGTGAAGAATTATTCCATCACCCCTATTGCTTTTCTTTTTTTTTCTTCTCTTCCAACTACTCTTTACAGGAATTTATGAAGAACTATTTCTAAGTCTGGACAAGCCACAACCCTCTATGCTGGTTGGAGTAATTATGAACAGCTTAGCAGCTGAAGGTCACTTTAATTCTTTCACACATATTCAAGTGCTCACTGTGGGTGACTTTGTCCATCTGCTGACCTCAGGAGAGTTATGCTGCCTCCTGGGAGCAGAGATCCGAGATGTTACCAAGAGGATGCCACAGCTTGAGCTCACAGACTCTTTTGGGTATCCTCTCATTCCAGCGTGGGGTCCTCCACAGCCTGCAGGTGGATATCTATCCCACCACTAACCTCCAAGGGCTGCAGGGGACAGCCTGCCTCACCAGGGTCTTCACCACGGGCTGCAGGGGGATCTCTGCTCTGGTGCCTGGAAGCACCCCCCACCTCCTTCCCCTCCTTCTTCACCAACCTTGGTGTCTGCAGAGTTGTTTGTCTCATTTCTCTCCTCTGGCTGCTACTGCACAGGGTTATGTTCCCTCCCTCCCCTTAAATATTGTTATCACAGAGGTGCTGGCACCATCACTGCTTGGCTCAGGCTTGGCCAGCAGCAGGTCTGTCTCCGGGTCAGATGGCATTGCCCACATCAGACATGGAGGGAGCTTCTAGCAGCTTCTTACAGAACCCCCCTGCAGCACCTCCCTCTGCCAAAACCTCCCCACACAAACCCCACACACATAATTCTTTTTCAAATATCAGGAGATCTTAAAGAATCAGAGAGGGTTTAATTGCTTATATTTGTCCAAGGCTGCATCAGATGAACAGGACTGAAACAGTGCAAATTAAATTTTTCATGGCCTATTACTATATAGACTATTAATGATCAAACTTACAAGATTAATGTTTCAATGCAAGTTTCTTAAATTGAGTAATTAAAAGCTGGACTGAATTAAGCAAGTGGTGCTTGTAAGTAATTTGCTTGTTTACCTGTAATTTTATGCAGCACTTTGCTTACAGGGTGTGTGCAAATAGTGAGGAGAAGGGTGATGATTTTCTTTACCTTGTCTCCATGCTCTGAATGAGTTGTATCTCTCTGGAGCAGAGAGGAAACTGAGAGCACCAAGGAGTCCTGGATGGGAAAGAAACCTCTGAAGCAAAGATGAGGCTGGTTGTGAGAAATACTGCCAGTGGGGATGCAGTGACACAAGTATGTGAAGGAAGAAGGCATAAACTGAGGCTCAGATGCAGGGGGGAAAAAGAACATTTTCCAGGGAATCAGAGGGAACTGCTTAGACCTTGCTGATAAACAGAAAGCTGCATGGAACTGCTGAACAGAGAACAAGTAAAGTCCTATGAGGTGGCAATGAAAAAGAAGAAATACTCTCTAAATAACTTTGGTTTAATGTTTTCTTTTTAAGCAGGTCTATTATGAAGCTACCTACTTCTAGTTTACATTTTATTGAAGCCTGGCTTACAAAATTGAAATGTATTTGGTTTTTCTTTCTCTTTTGTGTGTATTTTTTTTTTCTTTTTCTTTTATTTCAAGTTCTTACTTTAACAGAAAGCTAGAAGTACATTCATTTTAAGGTGCCAGGTGAGTCAGACCTTGTGATGATATACAAAAGTGGAAAGCCCTGGAATGCCCAGGACAAAATTTTGTAGGGACTCTCCAGGAGAGGGTCCTATGCTGAACAAAATAGATTGGTGCCTTCAGGCAGATGTGAGGGTAATATCATAAGCCTTTTTTGGTTAACATCAGAACACTGGAAAAACAGGCTATAGTGGATGCTGCTACCTAGACAAAGGTGGCATATTTTTGGGACAATGGCTATAGGTTGGTAGGACTTTCTCCAGTTGGTATCTCTCCTGGTAGAGCTGGACAGAGCAAGGATCTTCTAAACTCTGCTTTCCTGCTACCACAGTAACAGTGGTGATTCCCATCACCACACTCACCGTGTTGCCCACCCTTGCTCAGTATTAACCCTTCTTGCACAAGGCTCTAAAGTTCCTTGAGGAAAAGCCTTGAAAATGATCACCTCTGTGTGTGAGAGTTCCTCTACTGAATCTGTAAGTTAGAGATAAACAGTGCTTTTAAAGGCTATTTTTCTCAGACAAAAGTATATTTTGAAAATAATTAGGTCACTAGAAACCTTGGAAGAGGGACTTCTTTGTGATGAACATGTGGCTTCTGGTACAGCTTGATCAAATGCATTCAAGATTTCTGAATAAGAATAATTTTTCATGGTTATAGTCACAGAAGACATCATCATTTTTAGTCCCAGTTTGACAGAATAAAAGGATTCTCTCACAGGACTCTACAAAATCCTCTTCTAAGACCCCAGGAGGTTGCCAGGTCAATTGTAACACTGAACTGAGAATTCACAAAACTATACCAATTATATACAGGTGACCTTGGATTTTTTTCAGAGTTAGTGCCTTAGAAATTAAATCTAAATACTGATTAAAGGCTCTGATTCACCCAAGAAATCAAACATTTGTTTCAATCCAATTTTTTTTTTTTTTCCAAGTAAGAATGAGACAAAAAGTTAAGACATTATTTTAAAGGTTTTGTTGAACATGTACCTGAGAAAAACTTTATAGCAATTTGGTTTGTTAGTTTGAAATTTTATGGATGTGTCATCAGGAGGGGAATTAGAATTTAAAAAATCTGGAGAAGATAAGTTTAGTTTTTTTCTAAATAAAAAGCTAATATAAAAATAACATTTTTGTCTTTCATTATATGGTGTCAAAATGAAATATGAAAAACTGCTTAGTTTGACCAGATGCATAAATTCTTCTGAAAAGTAGTCTTTACATTATTCCAAAATGTAAATACGACAACATAAATGAATGAAATACAGAGACATAGTTTTCAAACATGCAAACTTATCAGCATAGTTGGATTGAATTAAATGCTGGATGCACAATGACCAAAATGCAATATGCTTCTCTTTTAAAATAAGTTTTTTTGTTTGATTCATTCTGATTTGTTCTGATTTTCCTTTTGTTGTTTTTGTTGTTGTCTCTTTAATCAGATGTCCAGCCTGATTGATTTGCCTTATGGCGCTTAGCTGGCATAGGGAAGCAATTACAAAGAAGAACAACTATTTAGGAGTACATTTTGTATGAATGATGCTATCTAATGTCATCTTTCTAGCTTTCCTATTACTCATGGCTAGCTAATTATCCATATGTCACAGCATTTTGAAAAACATGTTGAAAACTTTTTTCTTTGATTCCGTCTAATCTGGTTTTCCTCGGCATATTTGGACTATTTTTAGATATGGAAATGAGAATATAAAAAAACCAAACCAACAACTTTGAAAGCTCATGAAATGAATTTAACTATTTGTGGGGCATAGTATCTGTGGGGACAACTGATGATATTGGTTGTGTGGGCTCACAGCTTTAGTAGGTGTATATAAATATACTAGCATAATTTCATTGAGGTCATAGAAAGAGTGCTGCTTTGAAAACATATTTAAGAAAGAAAAAATGCCACATAATAGTGAGGGGCAAGGAAAAAAATGTGAGAAGCAACAGTGTGAACACCAAGGTAAGAGAAATGTAGGGAGGTGCCCCAGGTACAGAAGCAGATAGTCCCTTGCAGCCCATGGAAGAGACCACACAGTAAAGCAGGTAGAACATATCAGAGTTAATATCCACACAGAACATCCACTGTTTTTTTTTTTTCTTTTTAAGTTCTTCTCCCTGAGGAAGGGAGAAATGGAGATTGTGGAAGAAAAGAAGCAACTTTAAGGTCTTCACTAGGCAGAACTGCAACCATCACTCATTCTGAAAATGGCATTGATGTTGCAGAATGGGATGCACACAAATGATTTTTGTTTTGATGTAAACACCTTCATTTGAAACAGTATTATTCATAAAAAAACTCTTACAAACAACTGATGTTATAAAGCTCTTCAAGAGTCTTCTATCTAAATAAGTCAATGTATTTGCAAGTAGAAGAGTTGGACAGGTTAAAGCACACAAACATGTTCTATCCTTCTCTTATATTCATAACAAGATTTGAAGGAATGATGTAACTGTTGTTGAGGTTTTGAGTGACAAGTGTTTACATTTCTCATGGCCAAAATCATTACATCCATACATTAAAGGTTTCTCAACGTTTCACTTCCTGGTTTCAGTATGAAAACTGTACATGACAAAGGTAAATAGAGGATGCAGGCATTTGATCAGACCATCTACATTTTGATGTTAAAACTAAGAGGGAAAAAAAATTTTAAGATGTTTGGAACATTATGAAAGACTTTTTTTTCCCCAAGTCATTTATTTTTGTTTTGTGTGATCAACACAAATGTAACTTAAGATTCAAGCTTTTGAAGTTCTACAAAACTATTTGTTTTTCCTTTTCAATATAATTTATTCTCCATCTGAACACTTTGGTTGTTTCTTTATCTCATTTTATTAAATATTACAAACAGGCTATAAAGATCTGCTGTCAATAACCAGTCCTCTTAAAAACTATCTGCAACCTTCAAAGACTAAGAAGGTTGTGGAGCTTGGCTCATGGGAGGGCAAGTTAATAAGCAGAAATGCAAGCTTGCCAGGCTGTCTTATCCAAAACCCTTAATACTTTTTGCATGCTTCTTTTCTTCTCGTCTCCTTTTTACCCAAATAAAAAAAAGCAGCTGTTCAATTAGATGAGTTTGTCTTTCTTTTTCTCTTTTTTTTCCCCCTAGCATTTTCTTGTGCAGAACTTCTAGAATACAATAAAGAAAGACAACTATCACATTCTAGGTAAAGTATTTAACATTTGCTTATTTTTTTTTGGTTTGTTTGTTTGTTCATTTTTATCCAAAATGAAGATTTTCACTTTAAGAATACTGTTCATATTTTAAATGCTACGTTCTGTTATGGATAAAAACCTCCATAACCTTTTCATATGGAGTCAAATATTTAACATGCAAATGAAAAATTAAAAATTGTCTTTGCTTGGTTAAAAATTATTAATAACTGTGTTCTAAACTAGTTCTAAACCTTCATTAAGGATACCTTTGCAAGTGATACAGAAGAGGTGTGACTAACACCAACCAGTCATCTCTGGTGTCCTGTGTCTCTTTCAATGTATGTTTCTCCCCACACATCTTCCACCAGCTGCCTTTTCCTTTTCTTCAGGAGCCAAATGATTTCAAACACATATTAGCACAATTGTAGAAACTGAGAATGGTTTGGGGTGTGAAACTTTTTGTTTGTTCATGTTCCTTGTACTAATTCTTCATTTAAATCCATTTGTAGATCCTATCTGGCAAGATTTCACTTGCTAGTTACTTCAAAGGGAGTGTAATTTCTACATATCCTGTAACAATTCCATCATGATCACTGATGCTGGTGTTTGGCCAGCCACATTGTTTCTTATTTTTGTGCATTTTCACCACTTTCTCTAATACTGAAATCACATTTCATTCAGCTTCAGATTATTGTAAAGTGCTGATAAGCCATTTCTTTTTTTGTTGTTGTTCTTGGACTACGTGACCTCCAGAGGTTTCTTCCAATCTAATTATTATTTTTTGCTCCCAGGCTCAGAAAAGCCCTTTATGCACCTTACCTCTCTGGTTTTGTATGCCTAATGACTCTTTGAAACTTCAAAGCCTGTTCTTCTTTAATTCTACTTCTTTCTGTCGAATTTCTGAACTAGGACACTGATAGGTGTGTCCTTAAGGGGAATGCCAGTTAAATTGCCCCCAAAAAGTAAATATTATTCCTTTATGACATTCCACCTCAGGGAAAATCTTTGTTCTTACTCTTATTTTTTCATTCTTCCTTCTGTTTACACATTTTTTGTGATTCATTCTTCTGAATAGAGAGCTGAACAAGATGGCAAGTAATTTTCATGCTGGAGGCCTGATGGAGAAGTCTAGTGCAATCTGCCCATTTTTCACCCTTGAAGACTTCAGTCACTTAATGTGTAGCTTTGAATGAAATAATCGTTAAAAAGGACAACAGTGGACTGCTGTTTCTATGTCACACCAGTGGATTACTAAGCAGGATTTGGGGGGATCAGTATGTCTGTGCTGGGGAAGCCAGGGGAATTCCTAGGTCCAAGTTAATAATTGCCTACCCTGGCACTAAATAATCTATTGCTTAGCTACGTGGAAAAGAAGCAGAGAAGATAATTATTTAGAAGGGCTATGGTAAATGTTTAATTTTACCCAGAAGGAATCTTTTTCAAATGTTATAAACTGAAAGAGAAAGATTAACCTGTATGTAGGTATTTATCATGTAGTTTTTTGTGATACTAAAGACTCAACTTGTGACTTTCAGAATTCTAAATTCTACCTTATATCTCCTTGAAAATATTGTGAAGATTGCTGAAAAACTTTTGTAGTGGCAGCAAAATATCTCTGTGCTTAATGTCTTCAATCTTTCAATTCTCTAATGCTTTCCATTACAAATATTCATATGCATACGAAATTTCAGTTGTGATCTCCTGAATTATTATTTTTACTAAAATGTATCAAATAAAAAGGATAGATAAAATTTTATCACTCTTAACTCATATATTGTAAAAGCAGATGCCCTAAAATATGTATTATGCAGATTTATGGTAGAGTGCCACTGAGTATCTCTTCTAAAATGCTTTGAAAACTGTAATTTCTAGGTGCATATTGATCAAGCTGTGAAGGAATTTTTTTTTTCATATTGTGCCTAGTTTTGACTGCTCTACTTAGTAATTATAGTAGATTAGAAGGCTTTCTTTGTGATTTTGTGCTGGAAAGGAGGGGTTAAGGGAAATTTACTGCCTTCTGTACACAGAGAAAGGAAGTAATTTGCTGCTGTGATTGCTCCAGCAGGAGACAAATAAGAAAAAGGAAAGAATAAACTGGATGCTTTCCAGTTTCACTCTTTTCCAAATCTGGATGGCTAATTTAAATATGGTGGGGTCTTTAATTTTTGATCTCGAGTTTTTCCAACCCTTTTTCTTCATCTGATCTTGCTAAATATAGAAGTGTAACCTCTTTGGCTGTTCCTTTGCAGCAGTTTTCTGTATGTATTTACTTTAATGTCAAAATGTTTTTTTTTTTTTTCATTTTACAACCACACAAAGACAAATGGCTTAATTTATGTTCCCTGCCAGCTTTTAAGCAGGTAACTTGCAAACAGTCAGCTCAGCAGATGGAGAGGCAGGTAAACATATCAATTAATCTATGGAAAATGCAATCAGAATAGATGGTAACTGGAAGACTGCTGAGACAAATGTAAAGCAATGTTTTTTCCACACAAATATTAGTCTGCTCTAATTTCATTTACTGTTAACTTACTTCTCTGTCAAGTAAGCTTCTAAAATGTACATTACCTGAGTAGTTAATTCCTAGGAAGAATTAACGTGTTTAAACACAGGTCATTTGAGTCAGAATAAAATAGAGGTTAGTAAAAGCCAAACCCTTTTTATAGAGAAAATTTCAGCTTTAGGTGACTAATTTTCAAGAAAGCTACAATATGTTAGTATCTGCAAATATAAACAGTCCATGTCTGTTTGATTTTGCACCATATTTTCTCTGCTCACAGCTTAGAAAGTAATATAATAATAATTTTTAAAAATATATTGAAATTCAGCCATTTTTTACTGATGATGAAGAGAGTGACACGTATCTCCTGAGCTTAAGGTACACTACACCTCCTTTCTTCTCTAGTAATAGAGCTAGAAAATATTTTTATTTTACCAAGAAAGAAAAAAAAACCCTTCTACTTTTATTTTCTGTATTTAAAGAGCTTGTACTGAACGACTAAGGTCTGAAATGAATCATATGTTTAAAAATAGAAAATGATTATATATTTCTGTATGAAATTTTTGAATTTCTTTGGAACTGTGCCTGTCATCATCCATTCAAACCCACAAAATATTACAGATGTAAAATTCAGGTGTATCTGAGAGGAATATGGAGGGGATGTATGATAGATATTTGGAAATGTCTATCAGTGACAATTGTCATTAAATCAGTGCAGTTTCAGTAATGTAAAAGTTGCAAGGGCTCATCAGGTCTTTTGTGTATTATTCCCTCTAAATTACCTCCTGTTTTTAAGCAATAGTGGATATTTCTTGTGAACATTGTCATTAGTCTGCACATTGGTTAATTCCTTTTTTATTTTGCAAGATGTAGACCATTTCTAAATGCCTCATTATGAATCAACAAAAGGTCAATTGCAAATGAAACTCTTAGAAAATAATGAGGGGAACATGTCTGAACTATATTTTACCTTCACTCCTTCAAGATAGGTAAGCAGAATGAAAACCCAGAAACATTTTTGTTATGCTTAGTTTCTTGCAAATACGACATTTTAGCAGAATAAAGAAAATCATGTTGTAGAATAGCTGTACTTTCTCTTGGGAATTTGTTAACAATAAGGGTTTTGTTTAGTCAGCTTCTATAGTAGACTATACAGTTTACTTCATGTTAACACAGTGTGCAAGATGATAAAGTGAGATTCATCTTCAAAACTATCAAAATAAGCCATTATTCATAGGAGCTCGAAGTAACAATGTAAGAATTCTAGTATGTTTGAAATCTAAAGACTTTAGTTATCCAACCTTAGGCTTTTAAAACAGTTTATTTTATTCACAAATTTCTGAAAGTTGTGGGTTTTTTTCTTAAGATTTCTCCCAGGAGGTAACAAAAAGCAAAGAAAAATGCAGTTTTATAAAATTTTCCCCTAATATACATACAACAGGGATAAAAATAGGAGAAATATAGAGACTGAAGTACATATAATATTGTTTGGATTTATTAAATTGCTAGGGATTTTAATTTTAAAATAATGTTACTGAAAATAATATCTTTCTTAGAGTTAGCATGTCTCAAGTGAGTAAGGAAAAATTGTGTATATGAACCTCAAATTAACAGAGAAAAAAATACTTAAGCAATATGACATGGGAATAGCATGATACTCTTCTGTATTATATGATATAGAAAATATTATATGATTTCCAGTGAAATTTACCCAAAGTATTTCATAGCTGTGAAATGACAAATATCGAAAAAAGAATACTTCCCTTCTACATTCCCTCTGTCTATCCACCAGCCCTTTCCCCCAAGGGTGAAAAACTAAGGATGAGAAACATAATTTTTTTAGAAAAATATTAAACTTTCTGATTTCAGAGGTACTGTTTTCACTGTTGATGCAATTTGCTGCTAAGGTCTTTCCATGCAAGACAACAAGCATGTTTTAAGTTGTGTTAAACCAGCAAAGGTGATTTTCCTCTCCTGGATTTCTTCAATTTAACCTGAGTTGTTAGGATGTTTTTAATTAATCCCAGGTCAGTAGTGACTGAGTTTTGTTAGTTGAGGGCCTGTAAGAATGAATTTAATTGCCACAGGGCCCTTCCCAAGGGGTAACTATGCACATACCTTAAACAGACATTATATTTCATGCTAGTTTCCAGTCTTACTGGCAGTGTCATTAAAGGTCATGAATTGGAATGGTGTGAGTAGGATCTAAGCTACACTTGTGGTTATTTATAAGTAAAAAAACTCTTAGTCAGATTTATTTTCTTTTTTAATTATGGAATCATTCTTAGGTCTGTATTTGAGGTTTAATTTCCTTTGTGGGTGGTCCACATGGCCTCCCCTTGTAGTTCCTGCCAGCTAGAAAGTTCCACATTTTAGAATTGTATGACAAAGACATAGGAAAGAATGTGGAGAATGTATATACATATTTTGAAGAAGAACAGCTGTTTCTAAATGGCAGTTTTTCTTCCTTCAAATGTTTGATTAGTAGAGACTAATAGTAGTCACTTTCAAATCTTTTAAAGCCTCTAAGAAAGAGTCTGTGAATAGTTTATGTGATAGATCCATCATTCATGTCTGATGCCAAGGCATGATTGCAACAAACCACATCTTGTATGTAGTTAATCTGTAAAAACAGTGTGCTGAGGCTCCATTCCAGAATATGAGCTGGTACATCCCACTGCAGAGTGGTTTTCACATTCTGGCCATCTTCTCTAGCAAGGACCAGAAGCTCTTAAAGAATTGTACAAATGGAAATGCAAACATCTGAGATGGAGAATGGACCCAGGAACAGTTTCTCTGTCAGATCTTGGTTATATACAAGTAGGAATCAGGAAATGGGATACTTTACTGCTCATTTCTATATTGGGCAGGCCAACCAAAAGTTCACTCATCTTCTAAAAAGACAGTACTGGAGATGCCATTCTTCATTGCTTTTTTTTTTTTTAGGTAAAAGGAGCTTTTAATACCTTTATCCCTGAGGCTGTAGTGACTGAACTCATGCTAATCACAAGAATAAACATTAACACCACACAAAACCCCAATTCTATAATCCCATCAGAGAAGCAAAAGCCATACCTGGATGTTGATGTTAGAAAATCAACCTCAGATAAAATGGAGAACCTAAAAGTCATCCCTGGGTCAGTTTTTTGAAATAAAAGCACAGCTTAGCTCAGCTTGATAAGTATTCGATCAAAAATTATTTGCTTGGATACTTATTTTCCTTTGGGAGGCTTCCAAAGACAAGCCTGAGAAAAGAACTATACGTATATCTGCAAATCTATGTGTGTTCAAAAGAAACTTATTTATCTCAGACTTTAATACTCTGGTTGCAGTATGATAACAGAATTTCAGTTAATAGGTTGTGAGAATTCTTCCTCTCACCAGAAATAAAGATAAAATAATATTTAGGGAAATTGTGAATATAATTCTTTTTTACTTTTATTCTTATTCATTCCGTTGTTTGACGTGTGATTTTGAGAAACAGATCTTTTCCAAAGGTCAATAGATGGGTTGACATTTGATTAAATTTAAAAACAAACAAACAAACAAACAAACCGTGAGTCTGTACAGTATTTCTTGTTAAGTAACTGCAAGTTAAAAACCATCAAGAGACAATGGAATGTTCCTTAAACCTGCTGAAGGAAAATCCTCCTGAACTAAATATGAGAATGAAAGCAGTATCTGGAGCATAGATGACAACTAGAAAATTTATGTGGGTCTGTGAATTATGCATAAGGAAAACAGAAGCACAGTCAGTAGGAACAAACAAGGAAAAAAAAGTAATTCCACATTTCACACACTTAGCATTTAATTAACGTGCAGAGAATAGTATGTTTTTTGGTATTTATATTCACAGAAAAAGTAGTTGAAAGCGCTTTCCAAATTATATTGCAACAAAAGCAGGATTTTGAGAAACATAAGTGGATCATACTTCCAGTCATGCTTTTTTCTTCAGTGTTTTCCCTTTCTTACTAAAAATTTAACTTGGAATCTCTTTAAGAAAATTGTTGGTTGTGAATTTTATGGTGTTTTTTTTGTTTGTTTTTTTTTTAATTATCAGTCATTTGGGAGTGGGAACATAGAAGATACATGATCTTTAATATGAAAATTACTTAAATCCTTAGAGGGGATGTACAGTTTTAGTACTGTCTATTAACATAAGAAAACACTACCCTCATTGAGAGGTCTTTATTAAGTTGCAAGGATGGATTGGAACACATTTCTTTACCAATGGAATGAAAGGTGTCTGTGGTTTCTTCAAGTACTACTGCAGGTACAGACATGTATTTATTACATTCAGTGTTAGCATATGAACAATAGTAGGTCATAAAATCCACCTCAGAATTGTGTCAGAACCTCAGCACTCAGAAAGCAAGACACTGTGTAACTTACAGCTTGAGCTTATTACTGGCTAGTTTACACCCATCTGTTCAGATAAAATTATCTCTGTTTATGCCTTTTTTTTCGCACAAGCCTATTTTTTTTTTCTCTATTCTCACTCTTCTTCCATGAAACATGCTCTAGTAAGCTGATGATCTTAATAGTTTTGCAACTATGACTGGGTAGATTTAAGCGTCTTTAATCTTGGCTGATGAAAAGTCGGTGAATAATTCCAGAACATGTTTGTATAATAGATGACTGTGTTATTGCAGAGGTCAAAGTCTGGTTTTCTAATAAACTTTAGAGAAAATATCTAATATACAGCTTTCTCTCTTTGGGTTCATCTGTGTAAAATACATGTCACATTATATTGCCTTTTGGCACTGTTATCTATATATTCTGTTCGATTTCAACATTAATATTACAGATGTGATACTTGTTACCAAAGACTGAAACCAGCTGTGGTCAAACATGTAATGAATGCTGCCTGCTAAATTATATATTTCAATATAGAATCATAGAATCCTTTAGGTTGGAAGGGACCTCCAAGATCATCAAGTCCAACCATTGAGCCATTAGGGCTCTAAAGTCCTCTGCTAAAACAGATCAGAATCTGTCAGGGTTGGAAGGGACCACAAGGATCCCCCAGTTCCAACCCCCCTGCCATGAGCAGGGACACCTCCCACTAATATGGTAACTAACAGCTAATTTCTCAGGTATGGCTGTGTGGTAACTTTGGGCAAACACCAGTATTTTACTGTCAGCTACAACAAGTGATAAAATTGTGGTTTAGATTTGCTGGGAGGAAAAGAAACAAAAAATTACCTATTCTGTTAATTTGTTACTGAGAAGAGACTTTCTCCTCTGTTCTCCCTATTAATGCATCATTACAAGAAACAGTAGAATTTATTTTTTTTTTCAGGCAGATACTGCATAATTTAGATAAAAAGTTAAAATCTACTCAGAAACTAGTTGGTCAGGTCTGAAGTATTCTTGAAACATATCAATATCTTTTTGACTGAAAATGCTTGAGGCAAATAAACCCCTAAATTATATTGTTTCATATCCTTTGATTCAAAGGAAATTTTTATGAGCTCATAGCTACAGTATTGTTTCTGAGAAGACATCAGCCATAAGGAGAGAGTACTGCTGAAGCCTGCTAGTGTTTACTTTTGTGGATAAAGAGGTCCATATCCTTCAGAAACTGATGTCAATATTTTCTATTTTCATAGCCACCATAACATTTCTCAAAACAGCATTATCACTAAAATGATTCACCTCTTCCCAGCTGGAGGAGAAGTACAGTTCTTCTAACAGTAACATGTCAATTCTTTCCCTTAAGTTGGAAATAAAGGAAAGAAAACTCATTTTCCTCCAAGATCTTGAGTGGACTGCTGTATAAGATGAAGAAGACCCTGTTGAAACTAGGACTGCTTTTCATTTTAAAACTTAAAATTAGAGAAATCACTTCGTATTAAAATAATCAATTAAGACACAGCAATTGACTGCTTACTATTCAAGAAGTTGTAAAGACAAAAAGAGCAGAGACAGGAGTAAACTTTCAGCAGTTAAAAAGCTATCACTGGAAGCTTTGTTTCAAGGTGTTTGCTTCAAGTTTGAAAGAACATTTGAAAGTGAAAGGGATACGACCACAAGCTCTGTCAGAAATGTTCCATAGACACACCAACAATATAAGACAACTAAGAAAAACACTGAGTTTGCACCTAATTTCTCTTAGTCTCCTCTTTTTTCCTTATTCTGCTCTCCAAAGATTTCTGTAAGGCAGCATCTACATCAGGTAAATATTGCATTATTTTCTACTTGACATGCCTCTCAAAATTACTTTCTTCTCTTTCTTCCTCATAAGGTGCTTATGCCTCGATGTTTAACAAGAAACTAGGGAGAAAAAAAATAAGAAAATTATTTACAATGCACAGCCAAACTGCAAGAAATTTTGCTTCTTAGTTTCTGGGTGTTTCATGTTTTACTTAACTAAGTTAACAACGTTAAGAATGAAAGTAGAAACAGAATTCTACTGAGGAAGCCAAACTGCAAGAAATTTTGCTTCTTAATTTCTGGGTGTTTCATGTTTCATTTAACCAAGTTAACAACCTTAAGAATGAAAGTAAAAACAGAATTCTACTGAGGAGGAAAAAAAGTTCAAACTCTAGACTGTCTAGCTGAGCATCAGCATGAGGATCATGAACTGTTAATGTAATAATCAGTTTGCATTTCTAAATGGAAAAACGTCGCATAGTTGTAGTCTTATATTTGTTAGATTTTATCTCCTGCTTCATTCACAAAACAATAAAGGAAAAAGTTTCCAAAATCAGGAAAGTTTTCATACTGATTTTGAAGGAAATGTGTGATACTGAACACATAGGGTTCTTCACTCAGAAAAAAATGTTGCCTGCAGTGCTACAGATGCTTTTAGAATAAACACTCAATAGCAGACAAGAATAGCAACATTTGCCAAGGGTCCCAGCTGCTTTCTCAATTCCAGTAAATTGTATTATTTTCTTCTAGATCTACACATTTGTTATTATGAAAGTATTATTCTGCTATTAGAAATGCAAAGTGACTCCATCCTGATGGTACCATCCATCCCCAGCAGGTGATACCCATGCCATCCATCTGTGTAAAACCACATGGGCAGGAATCTATCCATTATGCACCTGCAAATAACTATGGCAGAGATTAATGGGCTTTCAGGATGGGTTTGAGAATGTTTTGTAATACTGGGGACAGAAACCAAGAAACCTGAAAAGGTCTTGCTGAGATTCAAGGCTGAGTGTTAAAGCTTTATTTAATTGACCATTTAATGACATTTTATGTAGGTTACAACTTGCTGTTGAGGTCATAATAGATATAAAAGATAAATGTAGGAGTTAATGTAAATTATTTGTCAAGCTCATCTGAAATGATTGGGAAGACCGTGAGAATAGCTTGTTGAATTCAGGTCATTGTAAACAAATATACATGTATACTTATCTAATATACCTATAAGTCTATGTGTATAGTATTGTATATTTAAATAATTATAAGCCACATTAAATAAAATAGTTCTGATTACGTCAAGGAATTGGATATGTAAATTAGATTACAACTCTGTGGTAGCTTTTTCTTCAGTAGGAAACAAGCTAATAACTAATGCTTATCTAGGATATATTCTTAGTAAATAACTTTATCATAGTTTTTTGTCATAAGAGCTCAATAATACAGTGGACAACTAGAGATCATCTAGACTACAATAAACCAGACTTTATTAATATAGACTACTTAATATTAATGACAACCATATATTTTACCATATACTCCCAAAAGGAGGCATCTTATAGGATTCTTTTAAGACTTCCAGAAGAATTGCATATATCATTGTATTTGTCCTTATTTTAAAGTAAAGAACTCACATTCTTCACACAGAAGTTTCCAGACATCAATAACTTAGTAGTTTCAGAAGTACTCTAAAAATATATTGGCAGAGAAGAAATATAATTTAGAACGTACTTATGATTTCAACTTCAAATATCAACAGAAATAATTTACATTCCTAGTCAAAGCCTTGCAATATTTTCAATTTAATTATTTTAAGAGATAAAACTGTGGTTTTAATGAGTATAGTACCAACTTTTTGTTCCTGGAACATGAACATTAGAGCCTACAAGCCTCTCTCCCTTATTCCCT
>NW_008602290.1:6348-6682 GCF_000691845.1 Merops nubicus | reverse complement strand
TGTACTGGTGCCTGGGATTGCCTCGAGTAGGGCACGCTTAGGCCATGCCCACACGGCAAATGCAAGGGGGACTTCAGCACCAGCTGAAACACGCAGTTGAAGTTTCGGGCAGCCCGGAGTCCCTGTGGGTATTGCTGGAAGGGGGGTTGTTTATAGCGGATCACGCCTGGCCTCGGGCTGCCTCTCCAGCGGCATCAGCTGGTTTTCCTTGGCGGTGGCTCTGCAGCCCGGTGAGCAGCTCGCAGCGGCGCAGGGCTCCGGGCAGCACGGGCTGCACAGCAGGGAGCTCTCGGGGTGAGCCGGCGCAGACCGGCAGGGCGGGGAGGCGCCAGCG
>NW_008602290.1:906-6299 GCF_000691845.1 Merops nubicus | reverse complement strand
CACGCTGCACAGCCTCGCATCCAGCACGGAGCTGTAAGCGCTCCTCAAGAAGACTGACACACGGAGGCTGCAGGCAGAGGAGTAAACTCTTACCTCTTAAGCAGACAGCAACCAGACCTCAACAGGATGCTTGTTAATGAAAACTCCTCTGTGCTTCCCGGCAGAGTGCAGAAGCAGCCTCACGTGGAGACTTCACGGGTCTCCACAGCCGCAGCATGCCGGGCGCTGGCACAGCTAAGCACAAGCGGGCTCAGTCACCAGCCAGAAGTCCCCAGTTTCCACAGTTATGGAGTCTTGGCCACTTTTTAGCTAGCTGAGTTCCATCTGTGACAGGAAGTGTGGAAGAGGCTCTCAGTCTTCCCAGGGATTACGGTTAATCACAATGGGTGTTAAATAGATGAATGTGCTGAAAGCAGATGCCAGATTGTGTCCTCCGGGCCACTAATACGCCAGAAGGGAAAGGCAGGTGAGGAACCTCAGCTCCTCAGCAGAACCTCCTGCCTGGCAGGTACTGCCCAGGAGAGCTCAGAGCAAAGGGCAGGTAGAGGGAGCCACCAAAGGATCAAGGATCGCAGTGCAGTAACAGTGAAGGTGCTCGGGCTTAAACGGAAAAACCCATGCGAGCTCACATCTACACATTAAAACTTCAGTGTGCAAGAGGACATTGGATTTACTTCTGGATGTTTAACGGTGAATTCCAGCTCTGTCAAGTGAGAACGTTTTCCATCAATATTCCTGCAGCAATGTATCTTGTTGCTATGTTTAAGCACAGGTGGTTAAATAGCTTCCATGCAAATCTGGCACGTGGGGGCAATGCCAAGCTTTCAGTCGGTTTGTCTTTAAGGATAAGGATGATACCAACCTGATAAACTGATCTAAATTGAATTAACCCATGAGAGATGACATGGAAATACAGAAAGAGGAATCAGTAAGGCATTAGAGCTGCTAGAGTTGCTGCCTGTAAATCAGTTTTGAAGTGTCCAGTGTCCTGCAGTTTGTAAAATACATCTTGGCCTGTAATTGTGACCTGGACTAAGCTATGAAAGAATAGCCACCAAGATCCAGGAGCTGGCTTGTGGCCAGCTCTGAGTGTTACACAGCTGAAGAAATAAATCAGAAAATAATGGAATGGTTTGGGTTGGAAAGGACCTTAAAGACCACCTAGTTCCAGTCTCTCTGCTGTGGGCAGGGACACCTCCCATTAGACGAGGTTGCTCAAAGCCCCGTACATCCTGGTCTTGAACACCTACAGTAATGAAGCATCCACAAGTTCCCTGGGCAAGCTGTTGCAGTGTCTCACCACCCTCAATGTGAAGAACTTCTTCCTTGCATCTAATCTAAATCTATTCTATTCCAATTTGAACCCTTTTTCCCTCATCCTATCACTATAAGCCCTTGTAAAAAGTCCCTCCCCAGCTTTCTTGCAGCTCCCATCAGATACTGGAAGGTCGCTATAAGGTCTCCCTGGAGCCTCCTCTTCTCCAGGCTGAACAACCCCAACTCCCTCAGCCTGTCCTCACAGGAGAGCGGCCAGCCCTTTGATCATTTCTGTGGCTGTCCACTGGACACACTCCAACAGGTCCATGCCTCTCCTGTGCTGAGGGCTCCAGAGCCAGATGCAACACTCCAGGTGAGGTCTCACGAGTGGAGCAGAGGGGGAGAATCACCCCCCTCAACTGCATTCCCCTAGCAGAGGAAACAGTGAGGGCTGAGCAGTCTCTGACTTGCTTGGTTGCCATCAGCGCCTGCCCTGCTCCACACTGGTGCTGGGATGAGCTGGAAAGGCATAAAACCAGAACCCAGAGAGCAAATGATGAAATTTAAATTCTTGTCAGGGGTCTGGTGAAGGGAATTTTGAAAAATTTGCCTATACCATGAAGAATATTTCTATAAACTGATTTGTGTGTGCTAGAGAAATTCACCTTGTGCCCCTGTAGATAATGAAGCTGATTCAGCTGAATCTGTGCTACAGATTTTGAGTGTGGAGTCTTAGCTGAAGCCTAAGACAGCAAGGAATAATATCAGCAATGACAAATAATTGAAATTCAAGTGTCTGTGTGCTTCATCTTTACAAAATCCCTCTCTAGTTCAGTAGCTTTGCTGAGTGATGCTCGTGCAGTCACCCTGGATACCACATCTCCTTCCTTGGAGAAAATGAGCTTGACACGTGGTTCTAAGGGCCAGGGAGAAGAGGCAGCATCGCTACAAAGGCAAGCTGGCAGAGCTGTTCTGAGACCAATGTGCTCAATCTTACCCCTGGGGTGGCAGGACCTCCCACCCCCGCGTTTGACACGCCCCGGTTTTGCAGTCCCACAGGAGGGCACGTGCCCTGGGGGAGCGATGCCCTGCAGCAGGACAGGCGGTGGCCTCCCAGGCCCTGGCTGCTGACACCATCCCCCCTGCTAGGCCAGATGCAGAGAACCCGGTTGCAGCTTTGCCGGACATGGTGGGGTGGGGCCCAGCACAAACCTGTCAGGGCTGCCCGTTGAAAGCTGCCTCCCCTGCCTGCATGGGCTGGCTGGGGCCGTAAGCCAGGCTGCTTCCATGCTGGCTTCTGGGTAGTCCAGAGTCCGAAGTCCTTCAGTGTGCTTTCCCCTGCTCCCTGGCCCCTTTTCCGCCCAGAAATGTGCATGCCAAACATGGTAAGGCCTGACACATCTACTCTAAACTTTATTTATCTTTACCAGAAACAGGTTCAGAAAAATGAATAATTTGAGCTTTCACTTTTTTTTCCTTTGTCCCCAGGAGGAGCTGTGAACATAGCACAACTCTAAGTAATGCTTTGTATCTAAGGATTAGATAGAATGCTAAATTCAAAAACTGTCTTCTCTTCCACTTTAGAGTAAAAATGATTTAATTCAAGGTGTCAATATATTCCTAAATAAATAAGAGGCTGCAAAAAGCCTGCGAAGTTCTGTTTTCAGTGTCAGAAAAAACAAATACAAGCCATGGATGAAGGATGCTTCTTCCTGTGTGATCCATGTAGGGAAGGGTTTTGTTGTTGAGAATGAGCCTTCCACTCCTGAAGGATACCCATGAGAAAGGCTGGCATCATAAGAGCAGTGTGATTTCAGTGTTGTTTCAGCCTGGCACTCTGGGAGGGTGCCAAGTGACTTTGTGGTTGGAACCTGCGTTAAGATTCCTGGTTCTGGGTATGGTCCCAAGCCAGGTAGACCCCAATGTGCCAACATCTGGATTATCTAGCACTATAAATTCCATCTGGAGGAGGACACCAGGTGGCATGTTTAAGGAGTTCTCCAGGAGTGCTCTACGGTCATTAGGTTGACATAACGTATATGCCATTTCCCTGCTGTACCTTCTGTTTATCCTGCAGTTTAGGACTGCTCTGCTGCACTGTGAGGATATTTGGGACTGGTTCCCACAGAGCCTTTCTCCGGAGATCAGTTCTGCCCAGAGAGAGCCTTTAGAAAATGCCACACTACTGGGATGCTCAGCACTGTGGCTCTGCGATGGGCTGGGCCATACCCACACACCTCCGTTCTGGGAAGCTCCAACCAGGTGGCGGGGTCCTGCCCCCGAAAATGCAGCTGTGGAGCTTCCTCTCACCTTCTTAGGTGAGACCATGGAGACCAAGATCTGTTAAACTTGGAGGTATGTTATTAACCACATTGTTTGCTGGCAAAGTCACAGCATTGTTGGTATGCAGGCAGCATGGTGCTACAGTGCAGGAGAGGACTGTATGCCACAGACTGGAGACAACCAGCTGGGAAAGATGGTGTAGCTGCAAGTCAGTGGCCATCCCACTCCTTATTTGATGGAAACCAGCATAGGTGTCCTGTTGCCTGGAAGGAAAAGTGGTTCTGTGAACATTTGCCAGCTGACAGCTTTTGTCTCCTGGAAAGTTTGCAGCCAGAACACCTAGTGGCGAAGTGGCTCTCAGAAGGATCTTAACACTGCTTCACAGTATCTTGCTGTACTCTTCTTGATTTCCTTGTAAACCTACTTCAGACATTTAATCTTAGCCTTACGTTCCAGGTCCCGCTGTGGTCTGTGCTATATGTGTCCATGAGCCTTATTTTTTAGGACCCTGAAGAGGTTTTCTGCTGCTCTCTGGAGCCCAGGTACTGTGGGGACATCTCTCCAGGTCCCAGACAGTGACCTAGGTGCTATCTGCTGAGCACTCACTCTCCACGTGGCAGCCTTATTTTCATTAGTCAAGGCACATCTCTGCTGCCCGGCATGGGTGAGCTGTAAGGGTACCTGGATGTCAGGAGGACAGGCTTCCTAGCATGAGCTGCCTCTTAACTGATGTGCTCTCCCACGGGACAGAGGCCTCCCCCAGAGCTTTAGAAAGGAAAACATTCATCCTTCTGCTTTGTTTCGCAGGTATTTCCCCAAATTGATCAAGACCAGGAAAGACAGACACAAAAAAAAAAAAAAAAAAAGGTATTTGTTGATTGTTTCATGATCCCAGGAACTGATTTTTTAAAGGAAAAGAAATCCCTATGATAATTTTGAATCATTCAGAATGTGGTTTAGTAGATCAAAACATCTATTCTGATCATGATTCTTAACTACTGATTTAATTTATAAGTAAACAAAGTCAAAGTGTTGTTTTAATCTTTACTCTTAGAAAAAAAATATGCTTGAATACTTTGTTGAACTCGGCTTTTGTAATTTTGAAGAAACAGTATCTAGTGGAGATGGTCAGAACAATTTTGCCTAGCTGTTCTTGCTACCCTATTGCAAAAACGTGTGAATATGAGCTCTGTATACTACTCTAGTACAGCAGGGACAAAATTGCACAGGCAGCTGGGAAGTCTTCACTGTAAGTACTCTATCCTGTGAAGTCAAAGATCCTCAGGCAAGTGTAGCTAGAGACAGCAAATCTCTCAAAGGGCTGAAATCCCAGCTGAGTCTCAAACTGACTGTGCAGGAGAGAAAGGGCTGTAATCTGCTAATGAAAGCAGATGTACAAGAGTCATTCTGGCAGCTACATCTGTCATGCTGCCTCCCCCCACCCTGCCTTGTTAAACCCACTCTTCCTTCCAGTCATATGTGCTTCTCTCAGAGATGACAAAAATAGGCAAGCCTAAACGTCAGTCATGTGAAATTTAGGACGGTCATTCTTTCATCAACCTGCATTACTGTCTCACTGAGCCCCAATGCTCCCTCAGCCTCTAGAGGAAGGCTCTCATAATTTTGGCCCAGTAATGGGCAAGAACCTCTGGGGCATCCTGCAGCCATGCAGCCTCCCCAGGCACTGATCCCGGTGCTGCATGGCCACAGGGGTGGTTCTGGGGGTAAACACAGGTCCTGGCCCTGCACTGCGCTTTGCTCCTTACAGATCCCCTCAGGCAGCCCGTGGCAGGAGGCTGCTGGAGGGGCTGCTGTCGCGGCTGCCATCTTGCACAGCATTCCTCATGTCACAA
>NW_008602290.1:0-896 GCF_000691845.1 Merops nubicus | reverse complement strand
ATCGGGGGTGACAAGGACGATAAGGCAAACTTGCCTTGAAACTCTTACACAAGTACAGGCTCTATGGTGGAGATACGGGAGGACTGGAAGCTCTTGCACAGGTGCAGGCTTTTTGGTGGAGATAGGGGAGAAGCTGGTGGGCCCCAGCAGAGGCAGGGCTGATGAGCTCGGCACTGACTCATCGGGTCAAATGCCAGTCAGACACTTTATGGGGTACCTGATCAAAACAATGACCCAAGACCCCATGAAACACCCCTCACCTCATTTTGAGAAGACTCTCCAGTCTACAATACACAAGTGCAACTTAAGAGCCCACCCTGCAACTCAGACACTTCCCCAGAGGACAAATCCCTACACAAAGGAATTGTGTTTGACCTGCTGTCTCCAGACCAGGACCTCAACTCAAGATAACACCGCTGGATCCGTGGGGTGGCAATACTTGTTCTTTTCTCTTAACTTTCTCATATCTTTTTTCCCTCTTGTCTTACTTTCTCTCTTCTACTCATTTTTATTAAGTAACGCCACATATTTAGCCTTAGATTGCAAGTAGGGAAATGGGTGTTTGACCAACACGTTTTATGGATTGTCATTAGGAAGAGCCAATACTTTTGTAATTTTTTTTCCGAGTCATTTCTGTGGCTCCACCACCTGTGGCCCTGCCATGCAGGAATAGCCCATTTTCAGAGGATTACAAAGAGCCACCTTCCTTGTCACCCACCAAGTGGGACGACACAAGGGGGTCGATGGCACTGAGGAGGCTCATGTCGCATCTTGCCTCATGGCCACAAGACAAGTGCTGCTGGGGGCTGACACCTGCTCTGAAGCGCCCCGGTAGGCTCGTTCTCAGGCCAGGGTGAGTAGAGAAGTACAAAGCGGCCGCCCTCAGCGGTGGCTTC